>NW_006922413.1:420545-428465 GCF_000298275.1 Orycteropus afer afer
ATAATTCTTTTGAATTCCTTATCAGAGAGTTCCAATGCTGCTTCTTCCTCAGGAATGTGTTCTTGGTCTGTATCCTGCTCCCTTGTTTCTACCACTTTACCCTGCTTCTTTGTGTGAACTATGATGGTCTGTTGTTTCTGAGGCATCGTGATGTTGTTGTATTTAGATCTCTGTTAACTGTTTATGAAGAGCAGCCAAGGGTGGTTCAGGTTCTTGGTGGTTTTTTATCATTGGCCTGTTGCTGGAGAAGGAGGAAGTGGCTTTTGCTCAGTAAGTGATGTCGCAGGAGTTGTGGGTGTCGTTGTGTCTTATGAGGATTGTTGTTGTCTCCCACTCAGTTAGACACAAATTACAATTGAATAACCATCAAAAAACTAAAAGCCCATGGACAAAAATACACTATGTAATCACACAGGAACAGTAAGTTTTCAGTTTTGCAGGCCCCGAGCATCCTTGGGGTTGCTGGAAAGCAGAATGTGTTCTTAAGCCCCAGAAATCTGCAAGAGCACTGTCTCTTTAAATATGCAAAACAGTCAAGCCGCTTTTTAAACGTTCAAAATGGCAGTGCCCTCCGGACTGTCAAAAGTCCACAGCTCAGCCCACCTTTCTCTTCACCTTCTCCGTTTGTTCCCCAGCCACCATGCACAGTCCTCTGTGCACTCCCTGTCTAGCAGGGTGATTTTTAGGTTAATTCTTAAGTCCTACCACCACAGGAATCTGCAAGAGCACTGTCTCTTTAAATATGCAAAATAGTAAAGCCGCTTGTTAAGCCTACAAAATGGTGGCGCCCTCCGGACCGGCAAAAGTCCACAACTCAGCTTATCTTTCTCCTCACCTTCTCTGTTTGTTCCCCAGCCACTGTGCCAGTCCGTGCAGTCCCTGGCTAACAGGGTGATTTTTAGGTTAATTCTTAAGTCCTACCACCAGTCAGGAATCTCCAAGTCGCCTATATTGTCAGGGTCGCTCAGGTTGCTGTTAGACCGCAGCTCTGTATGTCTCCTTTTCTTGGTATTTTCACGCAAATTGTTCTGCTAGTTGGGGTTTAGTCCACTTCTCTATCCTTCCCTTCAAGGCTCAGCTGTCCAAGATTATCTTCTGTGTCTGTGTTAATTGGTTTCCCTTTTGTTTGTTGAAGAGGGTCTGTGCAGTCCTTCTGCCTAGTCCGCCATCTTGCAGGAACTCTCTGGAAGTTGTTTTTTTTAAAAAAGATTAATAAAATTGACAAACCACTGGCAAATTTAAGAAAGGAAAAGAGGGAGAGAATACAAATAACATGAACTAGAAGTGAATTGGATGACATCACAACAGAACCTACAGAAATAAGCATAATATCAGGATAGTATGAAGAACTATACTCCAGCAAATTTAAAAATCTAGAACTAATGGACAGATTTCTAGACCCATACTACTTGCCTAAACGAACAAACACTGAGTTGGAAAATTTGAACAGACTCATAAAAGATGAAATTTAACAGGTTGTAAAAAAAAATTACCAACCAAAAAAAAGCCCTGGTCCCGATGGTTTCACTAGGGAATTGTACCCAGTGTTCAGAGAAAAGCTGACAATCCTATTCAAACTATTCCAGAGCATAGAAAAGGATGGAACCCTTCCAAATTTGTTTTATGAAGCAATCATAACCTTGATACCAAAACCAGGCAAAGACATCACTAAAAAGGAAAACTATAGACCAATATCCTTCATGAATATAGATGCAAATATCTTCAACAAAATCCTAGCCAAGAGACTCCAACAACATATCAATAAAATAGTACATTATGACCAGGTGAGGTTCATACCAGGTATGCAAGGATGGTTCAGCATTAGAAAAACAATCATCATCATACATTGCATAAATAAAACAACAGAAAAAAGCCACATGATCCTATCAATCGATCCAGAAAAGGCATTTGACAAAAACCAACACCCATTCCTGATAAAAGCTCTCACCAAAATAGGAATGGAAGTAAAATCCAAAAACATAATAAAGGGCGTGCATGGAAAACCAATAGCCAGCATTTTTCTTAATGGAGAGAGACTGAAACCATTCCCCTTCCAAACAGGAACCAGATAAGAATGCCCTCTATCACCACTTCTTTTCAACATTGTATTAGAATTCCTGTTGTTGTTGTTGTTATGTGCCTTCAAGTTTGACCCAACTCATAGCGAGCCCTCCTTGGGTTTCCGAGGCAGTATCATTACAGAAGTAGATTATCCAACCTTCCTTCCGAGGAGTGGCTAAGGGGTTTGATATGATCCTACACATAGAAAACCCAAGTTGTTTTTGTTGGTAGGTGCTGTCGAGTCATCTCCAACTCATAGCAACCCTATGCACAGCAGAATGAAACACCACCCGGTCCTAAGCCAGGTCCATGATTCTTGTTATACTTGAGCCCATTGCCACTGCCACCTTGTCAAATCCATCTCGTTGAGGGCCTTCCCCTCTTTCATTGACCCTCCACCTTACCAAGCATGACATCCTTCTCCAGGGAATGGTCCCTTCTGATAACTTGACCAAATTAGGTGAGACAAAGTCTGGGCATCCTCATCTCCAGGGAGCATTCTGGCTGCAGTTCCTCCAGGACAGACCTATTAGTTCTTTTGCCAGTCCACAGTACTTTCAGCATTCTTCGCCAACACCACAGCTCAAAAGCATCAATTCTTCTTTGGTCCTTCTTATTCATTGTCCAGCACTCACGTGCATTTGAGGGGATTGAAAATACCATGGCTTGTATCAGGCGCACCTTAGTCTTCAAGGAGACGTCTTTGCTCTTCAGCACTTGAAAGAGGTCCTTTGCTGCCAATTTGCTCAGTGCTGTACATTGTCTCATGTCCTAACTGCTGCTTCCTTTGGCGTCAATTGTAGAATCAAGCAATGTGAAGTCTCTGACAACGTCAATCTTTTCTCCATTTATCATAATGCTGCTTATAGATCCAGTTGTGAGGATTTTTGTTTTCTTTATATTGAGATGTGATCCATACCACAGACTGTATTCTTCAATCTTCATCAGTAAGTACTTCAAGTCCTCCTCGCTTTCAGCAAGCAAAGTTGTGTCGTCAGTGTATTGCAGATTGTTAATCATTCTTCCTCCAATCCTGATGCCACATTCTTATTCATAAAGTCTAGCTTCTTGGATTATTTGCTCAGCATACAGATTGAATAAGTATGGTGAAAGGATACAACCCTGACACACTCCTTTTTTTATTTTAAACCATGCAGTGTTCCCTTTTGCTGTTCGAACGACAGCCTCCTCCTGGTCTATGTACAGGTTCCTCGTGAGTACAGTTAAGTATTCTGGAATTCCCATTCTTCTCTATATTATCCACAATTTGTTATGACCCACATAATCAAATGTTTTTGCATAGTCAATAAAACACAAGTAAACATCTTTCTGGTATTCTTTGCTTTGAGCCAAAATCCATCTAATATCCCTCATTCCACATCCTCTTCTGAATCCAACTTGTATTTCTGGAAGTTCTCTGTCAATATACCTTAGTATATTGGCAGAAAACCCAAGAGACTCAGCACAAGAGCTCCTGGAACTAATCGAGAGATTTAGCATAGTGGCGGGGTACAAGATCAAAATGCAAAAATCAGTTGGACTCCTCTACACCAGTAAAGAGATTGCTAAAAAGGAAATAAGAAAATCAATACCTTTTACTATGTTGTTGTGGGGTGCCATGGAGTCATCTCTGACTCACAGTGACCCCACACACAGTAGAACGAAACATTGCCTGGTCCCTCATCAGCTCCACAATCTCTGCTATACTTGGGTGCATCATTGCAGCTACTGTGTCAATCCATCTCGCTGAAGGCCCTCCCCTCTTTCATTGAGCCTCCACCTTACCAAGCATGATATCCTTCTCTAGGGAATGGTTCCTTCTTACAACATGACCAAAGTAGGTGAGACAAAGTCTGGCCATTCTCACTTCCAAGGAGCATTCTGCTGCATTTCTTCCAGGGCAGATTTGTTAGTTCTTTCAGCAGTCCATGGTACTTTCAGCATTCTTCACCAGCAGCACAACTCAAAAGCTCAAATATTGGGAATAAATCTCACTAGGGACACAAAAGACACGTACAAAGAAAACTCAATACTACAAAACACTACTACATAAATGGAAGAACATACCATGCTCGTGCATATAGGAAGATTGACCATTGTGAAAATGTCAGTACTACCCAAAGCAATCTATATATTCAGTGTAATCCCAAACTGGATTCCATCAGCATTCTTTAAGAATATGGAAAAAACAGTTGGCAATTTTACATGGAAAGGAGAGAGACTTTGGATAAGCAAAGCCCCTGTTGAAGGACAAGAACAAAGTAGGAGGTCTCACACTCCTGCATCTCAAAACTTAACTATGCAGCCACAGTAGTCAAAACTGCATTGTATTGGTACAACAGACCCTTAGACCAGTGGAACAGAATTGAGAACTCAGAAATAGATCCATCATCCTGCGGTCAGCTGATACTTGACAAAGGGCTGAAATCCATTAAATGGGGAAGAGATGGTCTCTTTAACAAATGGTACTGGCAAAACTGGATATCCATTTGCAGAAAAATGAAACGAGATCTGTAACTCACACCATACACAAAAACTAACTCCAGATGGATCCAAGACTTAAGTGTAAAACCTAAAATTATAAAGTTCCTCAAGGAAAAACTAGGGGCAAATGTAGGGGCCTTCATTTATGGCATAAATAGACTGTCGAGCATAACCCCAAATCCACAGACAACAGAAGATAAATGAGATGAATGAGATCTTCTAAAAATTAAATTTTTATGTGCTTCCAAAGCCTTCTCCAAAAGAGTAAGGAGAGAACCTACAGATTGGGGAAAAATATGTGTCAACGACATACCTGACAAGGGTGTTATCTCTAAAATTTGGAGAACACCTCAACAAGAAAAAACAAACAATCCAATTAAAAAATGGGCAGAAGACATGAATTGACATTTCACTAAAAAAGATATTTAGGAGGCTAGGAAACACATGAAGAAATGTTCACGATTATTAGCCATTATAGAGCTGTAAATCAAAACAAGATAACCATCTGGCCCCAGCATGAATAGCAAAATTCAACAAGGCAGAAAATGACAAATGCTGGCGAGAATGTGGAGAGATTTGAACTCTCATACACTGCTGGTGGGTTGTATCAAATGATACAACCACTGTGGAAAACAGTATGGCAATTCCTTAAAAAGTTGGAATTAGAAACACTATTTGATCCAGCAATCCCTTTACTAGATATATATCCTAAAGAAGTGAGTTCCAGGAGAAGAACAGATATATGCATGCCCATGTTCATCGCAGCACTATTTACAGTAGCAGAAAGATGGAAACAACCTAAGTGCCCATCAAGAGACTGGATAACCAAACTATATACGTACACACAATGGAATACTATGCAACACTAAAAAATAAGGTAGAATCTGCAAAACACCGCATAATGTGGATGACCTTGGAGGACATTATGTTGAGTGAAGTAAGTCAGTCACAGATGGGCAAGTATTTTATTAGTTCACTATTGTAAAAAGTCAAGGAAAGGTTTATATATGGAAGGAAACTTTCTTTGTTGGTTACCAGGGGTGGAGGGGAGGGAAGGAAACTGCATGTGCGCACACACACACACACAAAAATCTTGGAATGAAAACATCATGAGAATATTCATCGTTTTTAGTGATTGAAGTTCTTTGCCATTTTCAATAACATTATTCTTACCTTTGAGAGTGGTAGCTACCTTCTTGGATGAGTATCAGTAGGTGCGTAATAGAGAGGACAGTTCTTCTCTGTCTTGTTAGAGATGTAAGTTCAGTGGTACAGAGGATTTTGTATCCAGATAAATGACTGCAACAACTACATTGCTCTTTTATGTAACTGTGCCTCCTTCAGGTGCTACACTACCTGGCAATCCAGAAACCTGCAGATCTTGCACGGCACCTGTTACCTTGTGTAATTCATGCAGCTGTTCTCAAGGTAAAGGAAGAAGGTAAATGTCTTATTTGATTAGTCATTAATTCATTTTCAAAATGAAAGTTCTATTTTGCCTAACTTATTTAATGATGGCTGTAATCTTTTTAAAAATAGAAAATCTGGAAAACATTTCTTCAGTTAAGAAGATTATAAAACAGATAATATCCCATTCCAGTAAAATTTTGCACTTCCCCAATCCAGAAGACAAGAAATTGGAAGTAAGTTTGATGCATTGTCAGAATCTTGCCAGGTGTTGTCCCCACTTGGCAGTAATTATTTTAAAGATAACTTAAAAAAAAAAAAATGCCTTGCTTTTTGCTGTCTTCCATTGTATGGCTCTCCTTTTTCACTGTTAGGAAATCATTCTTCAGATTACTAATGTGGAAGCTACAATTGCTAGAGCCCGGTCACTGAAAGCCAAATTTGGAACTGAGAAATGTGAACAAGAGGAGGAAAAGGAAGATTTAGAAAGGTATTGCAGCTTGGCAAACAGTAATATGTGCAGAAAAAAAAGCTACTCTCTTGAGAGAAATTTTCATAGAATATTGAGACTGTTTTTGTGTTACTCATTTTCATATGAAGTATGCGTTGACTAGAGATGATGAAACATTTAATTATCATGGGATTTGACATTCACTATATTTCTGAGTATTTGCCAAGTGCTCTCACTTTTAGAAAAGTCTATCAGAGTCCCTTTTTCTAGAGAATTCCTTGTCTGCTCTTGAAGATAGTGGTGCCTGCTGTTTTTTGGGGAGGAGCAGTTAACTCAGTTACTCCCGGTGCCCCAGTGCTTTGCTTTCTGCTCTCACAGTTTCTGGCCATGGTGTGAGGTGTTCTGTAACTATGTTTCTCCTGATCAGTCCTAGTTATTTATTTTATTTTTAAAAAGATTTGTTATAGCAGAGGTGCATGACCAAGTATCTTGCAAATATGTTTTCAAAGAGTGACCAGATGGCCTTTCCTAGATGAAGCAGATAATTGGGTCAGTATTTTCCTCCTTGTGAAACTCACCACCACTGCCAATGGTGCCTCTGTCAGCATGAGCCCCTGCTCGTTTTTCCATGGTGCTTCAAAAGACAATGTTGTTTTAATATGTGATAGAGAATGTGTTTCTAAATTAGCTTGGTCAGCAGCTTGAATTTGTCATATTTTTAAAATTTGTCATTAGCCTTAAAATTCCTCAAGGAACAGCATTATTATGCTAAATAATTAGTATTATATGACAAGGCATTTGCAATAGCTTTGAAGAAATTCTTGTTTGAATTTTGTGTCTTTTGTTAAGCAGAATTTTCTGCCAGCCTGCTTTGCTCATGAAAATTCCTTCCTTTTAAGTGAGAAGAATAAGCTCTAATGAACAGAGTCTTTTCTAAAATAGCAGTATGAATTAGTGAGCAGGTGGTATGGGCATGGTGGCTCTGTGCCTCCAACTGTTAGCTCCATCATAGGTTATCTGTAATATACTTGGAAATACAGTGTTCCTAGCATATAAGGACACGATTTACAATTGAGACTTCACCCAGCAAAACATATATTTTAAGTACATACAAACAAACACAGACCCCTCTCACAAGAACAGAAACTAGAAATATGGATCGTTGCTTTGCTGGATTCATAAAGCTAGATTTCTCTTGTCCCCCACAGCCGCCCCAAACTGATTTTTTATTTAGTGAAGCATTTCTTAAGCTTCTAGTCTGAGAATCTTACACTTTGACAGAGATAAGGTTTAAAAAAAATTTATGGAAGACAGTCATATGAGGTGAACATTTACATTAGGTAGGTACACTTCTTGAAGAGATCAATCATGGGAGAATAGAAAGGCTGTATATGCACAGGGAGATAGCTCAGGGGGCAGGAGTGCATGGAGGGAAGGACACTAGGAAGACGTAACTATGGGGAGGAAGTGGGAGAGGAGCTGTTGAATTGTGGAAAATTTTAGTCAATGTCATGAGA
>NW_006922413.1:428565-437160 GCF_000298275.1 Orycteropus afer afer
ATATATATATATATATATATATATATATATACACAGAGCTCCCATATATATACACACACACACACAATTCGATATGAGTTGATTTTTTAATTCTAAATGCCATTCTATCATGGTCTAAAATTTCCACTATTGCCTTGGTAGATTTAGCCAGTATCAATGTGAGAATTTGTTAACAAAATTAATCTGAGAAGATTGACACAACATACACTGAGCATCTTGCTTTCCATCTTTTCATTAATTCTCTCCCAGGTTTGTGAGTTGCCTTTTGGAGCAGCCTGAAGTGTTAGTCATCGGTGCAGGACGAGGACATGCTGGCAGGATCATTCACAAGTTATTTGTGAATGCTCAGAGGGTATGTGAGATTCATTATTTACTGTATCATGATCTCTCCAGACCACTACTCAGTAAGATGCACTTTTGATTTCCACACATGGCTAATTTTACAGCTGCTGAGTATAAATCTGGGCATTGGATTTGAACATTGAAGAAACGGTGACTCTTAGTGTGACTGCTAGGCTTTGAAATCCATTTGCTTTCCTACATTGGTTTAAGTAAAATGGTAACTATAGTATAGGATCTAAATTTCTTAAATACTCAGTTAGCAATGGCCGCACCTGTACTGTGGGAAAAAAATTTACTACTTTCAAATTAGAATAGCATTCCATTTTACCATCTCTAAACCCCATGTACCTCAAATGAATTCACAACTTAGCTTAAATTGTAAATCTGTTCTTTTAATGGTGAAGAGATCTAACTTTAGAAGTTTCCTAAGAAGGAAGAACATTTCAGATTTTTAGCACTGTAGAAACTGAGGCTTAGCACATAAAGAAAGCCCAATTTGGGAAATTTTCTTCATCTTTACCTTTACTGAGGAGCTTTGGTGGTGCAGTGGCTAACCAGAAGGTTGGTGGTTTGAACCCACTAGCTGCTCCATGGGAGAAAGATGAGACAGTCTGCTTCCATAAAGATTTACAGCCTTGGAAACCCTGTGGGGCAGTTCTACTCTGTCCTGTAGGGTTGCTATGAGTCAGAATGAACTTTTGGGCACTGGGTTTGGTTTTTGGTTACCTTTGCTAGTGAAAGTGAAGGCTTAAAATTTGTATAGTACTTTCTAACATTCTAAATATTAAAATTTGAATTTTTGTGAGGGTGACACTAGGTAAACTTTGTACTGACACACTCTTAGTTATTATAGAAATCTTGTTTACTGATTAGACAGGTGCTGTTACACAGAGATGATTCTCCACTCAGGGCTTATCCGTATTAAAGATTCTGATCACAGTATTAGGATATGCACTAAGTACCTTTTGCCTCTTACTTGGAACTGTGATGACACTAGAATGACCTAGTTTTGAAGGTATAATTTTTGGAATCAAGTAAGAAAAACAATTTTCATGGGTCTATACATGGAATAACAATTTCAGAATCCCTTTTGAGTCTGTCTAGAATGCATCTACTTAATATAGTCAAAACCATAGCCAGATACTGATCTGAATTTTTAGCAAATTAGCAAAAGCTAAAAATTGAGATTATTTTTGGAGAAATTCCCTAAATTTAAGAATTTCACATTAAAAACCAAGTATTTTATTTCCTTATTAGAGTTCTAGAAGACAATAAATACTTTCTTTGATCTATTTTGTTTTTGTCTCTGACATGAAACCAAGAACCTAGTAAGTTTTCACCTCCTATCATGTCTTTGCCAGCTCACTAGACAAATGCTTACAAGCACATTTCCTTGTTATCACAAGTATGAATTTTCCTCATCTTGCATATTTTACTTTCTCTTGCCTCTTAGATAATTTTTTTAAAATTGTGTTACAAGGATTTATAATCTAAAGTATTTGCATTTTTAATACTGAAAAGGTTACTTGTTTTGGATGGGTAAGCAAAATTATTTCCCCCAAAATGGAAAAAGCTTCCTCTTGCCCTCTAGACTGTAAATAAAGGTTCATTATCTAAAATTCAGACAATAAAGAAAATTACAAAGAAAAAATCAAATAATTTCACTGTCCACTAATGATTACTGTCAACATTTAATATTTAGTATATAGATAAATATATGTGTATTTGACAAAAGTATGATTATATAATTTACTGTGGTATTCTTTCTGCATCAGTAAATGTAGGACTATGTCGTCTTTTTTAATGGCCTCATTGCATTTCATTGTATGAATAACTAATCTGTCAATGGATACTTAAAGTATACATTCATTACACTTTATACAATTTTAAGAGATTTCAAACTTTCAGACCTTGTAGTAAATGGTTTTAGGGAATTTTAGACTATGTAACCCATATAGGTACATAATACATAGACAATCCAATTGGTACTTTTTTAAACTTAGCTCTTAAATATGTGGCAAATGTAAACTGTAAAGTTATGTAACTTTTTAAAAAATAATTAACTGATGCCTTATATTAATTTTACTAATCAAGGTTTTAGCATTTTTAAAGTTATGAAATTTTTCTGGGAAATGTTTATAACATATATAATCATTTTTTTGTACTTAATTTTTTTTTAAGTAGATATTCTTCATAAACTTGACCACATGTATGCTTCTATAATATATAGATAATTAAATGGCATTGAGAAAATAAATGACTTAACTGGGTTTTACTTCAGTCTTAGACACATATTCTTAAATTCATTGGATTATTTTTCAAGCTATGAACACTTTTTCTGGCATCTTAATTTTTCAGTGGAAGAGCTAGATTTTTGTTATACCACTTTCCCATTAAATGACACTTTCTATCTCACCTATTGGACCATCAGATGCATGACTAGTGGGGTATGTCTGCTTTATTTGACAGCTAGGTGTATTGTGTGTGTGTGTGTGTGTGACTTTGTCCTGATACTCTTTATAGGATCATATTCCTTACTGTAGTGCATGCTGTCTCTGAAATAATCGTGAAATCTCTTGTCTAGCCCTTTTTAAACCATCTTGCTTGTTTCCCTTTCATCACTGTTTCTTTTCTCACCCTTTCTCAAGCTGACTGAATCTTCTGATGAGGTAACAAAATAGCCTTTGTCCCTCATAGTTCCTGTTCTTTTCCATCCCTCTAACTTCATAAGGTCATTAAGACTAACCACCTCTTTAACAGTCTGATTTCGTATATCTTTCTTGCTGGTGTTTAGCATAACATGGTGAAATGTTTTTGTTACCAAAATGATTAGTTTTTTTTTCTTTCTCCAAACCGATGCTATTGTATAGTGATCAGAGTTTAAAATGAAGAGTCTAATTAAATACATATATTATGCAATTTTAATGAAAGAAATAGATGTCTTTACTATTAAGAACTCTCTTCTGTGATCATTGCTACATAGACTGTTACCACTGTAGATCTTATAAGTGGCCCAGCAGACAAAACCAAATCCCCTGGTTTTAATTTGGCAAATGAATCTTAAAAAGAATTGACTGGAAGCATTGAGATAAAATTCATCTTTTCAGACTCTGGAGAGGAACAGCTCCTTACTAGACTAAGGGCATCAAAGTTGGGCTTGGGTCACTGCTAGAAAAGCGTGAAGAAATAAACACAGTTCCATTATATGTACCTTTTCATCAGTTATCTGAATATGGCCCTCACTTTTCAAAGCAAATTTCTTGACAGTCCTTATCCCTTCTGTCTCTACCACCAATTTATTTATAATCTCTGGTTGTTCATGTAATGTTTCAAATTTCTTGCATTTTCTATGTTGTGTTTTTTGAGTAATCATAACATAGCTGACTGCATTACTGAGTTAATGTAGAACATTTTGATGTATATTATCACATTTACTCATCTGTCTTTCAAAAATATCTGTATTTCTCATTTGATTCCCTTTTGAATTTAGCATTTTTTTTCTCTTCAAGGCTGCAACCATGGCACCACCAGAGGAGGAATTGAAGAGAATGGGCTCCCTTGAAGAAAGAAGACAGAACTCCTTGTCAGATTTCCCACCTCCTGCTGGCCGGGAGCTCATTTTGCGCACCACGGTGCCCCGCCCTGCTCCTTATTCCAAAGCTCTCCCCCAGCGGATGTACAGTGTTCTCACCAAAGATGACTTTAGACTTGCAGGTGCCTTTTCATCAGATACCTCCTTCTTCTAGTTCTTTTAGTATTACCTCATTTGTGGCTTTAGAGACAGACAAAGCTGCCTCCTTCTGTGGGAGGGAGGGTGTACCAGTCAGAACCTAAGAGTCACGGAGAGGGCCCTGACCAAACTAATGAGCAGGATCATACCAGCATCTGAAAGACTTTCCAGCACCAGGCTTGGGCTTTTTTGTATCTTGACAGTGGCAGAGCGAATGGGTTGAGCTGCCAAAAGATGTCTGCCTGAAGGAGATGGCCCTTGTACATGGTGGGAAAAAAACAACAGTAGATCTCTGTACTCAGTCTGGCAGGATAGTGTTTATTTTATTCTTTTTCGTGACTATCCTTTGAGCTATTGCCTTGGGTTTATAGTTTGTGTAAACACTTAATGGTTATATTTATTATTATCAAGTATGCAAAATAGAGTATCTGTTAACTCAGATTTCTGGATATTTTGGTGGTAGCTTCTCTTCCCAGAATCTGTGTTTTTAAAATACTAAATGGCATTCTGTTTATTCAATCACCTGGTGATCATCTTTATCATACTAGTTAACTTTTGATGAGTGTTTTGAATATTCTCTAGGGAGAAATAAGGATTTTCATATAGTTTATGTGTTTTTCCATGTAATTTTGACCTAAATGTACTCCTCTGATAAAACTGTATATTGAAAGCCACTGCAAATTAGTTTTATATATATCTTACAGATTTATTTTCTCATGTATTTGTTTTGTTTTCTCTTGCCATGTCAAGATATCAACTTGCAAATTGTCCTCCTGGTTGTGCCGCATGCGTCTTTCTTTTTGCTGGCTGGATGTTATATGTAATGAAGTAGAGATGAGTACATCTTAAAAATACAGGCTTGGGACATAGAGCTTATCATGCAGCTAGTGTAATTTGGTATGTGTGCTAATATAACGAGTAGAGGATTATTTTAGTGCACTATTTTGCTTTTGTATTTTAGTTAAAATGAAAATAATCGGGGGGGTGGGGTATGTAGTAGTCAATATAAAGATAACAGCAGCATATTTCTAGTTATTTGAGAATCAAGATTTATTGTTGAGTCTGTGTTGCTATATGGCCTGTATTCGGCAGTCTCAAATTTATTTTCAGCCTAAAATTCCCACTTTAATCCAAAGTCAAAAATGTTCATACTGAAGCATAAACCCTGTCTCTGTAAGTTTAAAGAATTATTAGAGCTGTGTAAACCCTGTGTTATATTATTTTTGTAAAATAAAAAAATGTATATATCTGTATATGGCGAGAGAGAGAAAGAGAGATGAAATAGGGGAAGCCCTGGTTGATTTCTTCCTGGCCTTTATAGTGTTTTCCCTGAGATGCTGATCTTTATTACAACTGGTAAACTATATAGGTGCAGGCCTGAGAATTGAGTGCTGTATGAAGTGCTAAAAGAAATTGAAGAGCAAGTAGAAGACGTGTCTTTCAAGGACAGAGTTTCTCTGCTTTCTAATAAGGAAGTTAATGACAAAGAAAAATGACAAAGAAGAAATTGGGCTTTAAAATGGCTTCATAAATCTAATAAAAAAGAGTATGCTTTCGTGGCTTATTTTCTTCCCTCTAATGGGTGTTTTATTTTATTTCACTTAGTTTTTGTGCTGCCTAAGATCTTCCAAAGTGTTCACAACCTACTGAATTTTGAAGAGCAGAGGTCCTAAGAGCACTCTCTTTGTGCCTTTTTAATGATAGTTGCTCTTTTTTGCTTTCCTTATAGTTATATGTTTGTTTATTTCAGACATTTTTAAGTACTTTGCATCAGGTACTAGCTAGTGAACATAAAATACATGCCCTTCCTGCAGTGACCTCCCTGTCAGGTAGGGAAGACTGACGCAACATTGCCATAACATGGAGTACAACCAACTCAGTTCTTTGAACTGGAGGTCCAATATTTATCATATAATGCATTCATTCATTCATTCATTGACAAGAGAGAATAATAAATATAGTGATCATTAGCATAAGGTGTTATAGGAGAGGTTCTTCACACAGACTTTGAGGGTCAGGAAAATGATCCCAAAGGAGCTAATTTTTAGATTGAGACCAGAAGATGAATAGGAGATGACTAAGGCATGAGGAAGTTTGGTAACTTATTTGCAAAGAAGAACCCCAGTAATTCTTCCTTTCCCTGTGTGCTTCCCTGTTCATTGTGCCTGCAGCTGCTTCCATGAGAAAGTGGACCTTATTTCACCATTCCTTGAATCTAGACTTAGCCTTGCATCTAGACACCATTACTATCTATCTTTGATCAGTGAGACATTAGCAAATATGACACAAGCAGAGCTTTGAAAAGTAACATTGGAGTTGGTGTCGCTTCCTGCTGAAACCCTTAGATCAGCATGTACGTTGAGAAAGCTGGATGGTTTGGTATGCAATAAAAGCTAACTGCTATAGGAGGAAATCAGAAAAGAATTACAGGTAGAGGAAACAATGGCAAAAAAACAGAAACAAGATGTAGTATATTTGGGGAAGAGTGTTTCACATTGGCTGGAATGTGGTACCTACAGAAAAGATGATGAGGTAAATTCAGCCAAGATGAAGACATTCTGAGTAAGCCACAGGAAGAAGTCCAGGCTTTATCTTGTGGGCAGTGGTGAGTTCTTGAAGGGTTTAGTAGAGGAGTAACATGATGAGTTTTAGAAACACACTATACAGTGGGGCAAATGGGTTAAAGAGGTAATAAAGTATATACATGTGCTAGATACTGTACTAAATTTTAAGTTTGGAAGGTAGCAATATTGTCAGTAGTTTTCTGTCTTGTGCTCCAGAGAGCCCGAAATATATTTCTGGAACCAGCATGAAAATGCCCTTCCTCCGGGGCTCCTCCCTTATCTATACATTCTTATCCACCATCATAATTCAGATTTTCCTTCAGGTTTGAATTTTTCAAACCTTAAGCATTTATGTTTGTATCTTATTAATCAGCAAATATTTATTGAGCACCTATTTTGTGCCAGGTAGTGTTCTAGGCACTGGGAAAACAGCCATGAAAAGAACATACAAAAGACCTTGCCCTCATGGACATTGCATTAAGGGACATCAGGTATAAATAATCTTATAAGGGGAAGGAGAGTGCTTTTTATTTCTTTATTGTTTTTACATAAGAAGGACTTTTTTCAAAAGGATTATTGCAAGAGGAGAAAAGGGCCTATTGTAATAATAAGGAAGCAACTTGCAAGAGCAATAGTAAGTGGCCATTTGAATGTCCTCTTCAGTGAAATGTCGAGTCAGATCCTTTGCCCCTTTTATGATTGAAGCATTTGTCTTTTGCTGTTAAATTGCTCAAGTTTTATATATAATTTTAGTTATTAGATTCTTATCAAATATATAGTTTCTGAAGATATTGTTGCAGTCAGTAGCTTATCTTCTCCCTTTTTTGGTAAAGTCTTTGCCAAAGACTTTAAATTATTACTTATTTATTAATTTTTAATTGTGATTTGGCTGAAAGTTTACAGAACAAATTCACTTTCCATACAGCAGCTCACATACACTTTGTCTCATGACATTAACTGCAATTTCCCACAGTGCAACAGGTCCCCTCCTACTTCTTCCCCATAGTTACTCTTCCCTTTGTCCTTCCCTCCCCTGCATTCCTGCCTTCTGAGCTGTCTCCCTGTGCATACACTGCCCTTCTATTCTCCCATGATTGATCTCTCCAAGGAGTGTATCTACCTAATGTAAATATTCAGCTCATATGCCTGTCTTTTGTTTGGCTGGAAGCCACAGGAGTGAGTTCAGTTCCAGACCTGAAGGGCAGCTGGGCATAGTCTCAGTGGTCTCATCAGGCTGTATCAGACCAGCAAACCTGGTCCCCCCCTCCTTTTTTTTTTTTAATGATTTTGAGTTTTCTTCCACATTGTTCTCCCATTCTATCCAGGATCTTGTACAGAGATTGTGGTAGCTGGGCACCATCTAGTTCTGGTCTCATAATCCTATAGGCTGAGAATTGCATGCTGTAGCAGTCTCTTGGACTAATTGTTTCCATGAATCTTTCGTTCTCTTCATTCTTCTTTGCTCTGGACAAGGAGAGACCCATCGTTGCATTTAGATGGCTGCTTGCAAGCTTTTAAGATCCCAGTCACTACTCGCCAAACTAGGATGTGGAACAGTGTTTTTGTGTAGTATGTTATGTCAGTTGTTGTCCCCTGCGACTATGGTTCCCCGCCCACATGTCCAACTACTTGCTCCCTCTAAGTATCTGGCTGTGGCCAAGAAGTGACTACAGTCTTGTCCCTTGTCAGCTCTATTATATACCTGGACATTCTTACAGAACATACAAATACACTTGTAGAAACATTGTCTTCCAACCCTGTACATGGTCAAGGGCACACTCCCCCCCATATGTTAGGGTCCCTAAATTTGCCCCTAGTTTTTCCTTGAGGAACTTTATAGTTTTAGATTTCACATTTAAGTCTGATCCATCTGGAGTTAGTTTTTGTGTATGGTGTGAGGTACAGATCTTGTTTAATTTTTCTGCAAACGGATATCCAGTTTTGTCACACTATTTCTTT
>NW_006922413.1:439130-445821 GCF_000298275.1 Orycteropus afer afer
TACGGAAGTAGGATTGCCCAACCTTCCTTCCGAGGAGTGGCTGGTGGGTTTGAACCGCCAGCCATCTGGTTAGCAGGCAAGTGTCTTAGCTACTATGCTACCAGAGCTCCCATATATATTTATAGCTATTGTAAATGGTACTGATATCCTTATTTCTTTTTCAGTAATATCTATTTTTTTTATAGCTATTGTAAATGGTACTGATATCCTTATTTCTTTTTCAGTAATATCTTTGCTGATGTAGAGGAATCCAACTGATTTTTGGATGTTGATTTTGTACTTGCCACCGTGCCAAGTCTCTCTGTTAGTTCCAGTAGATTTTTGACTGAGTCTCTTGGATTTCCTAGGTATAGGATCATATCATCAGCAAACAGGGATAGTTAGACTTCTTCCTTACCAATTTGGATGCCTTTGATTTCCCTTTCTTGCCTTATTGCCCTGGATAGGACTTCTAATACAGTGTTGAATAGAAGTGATGGGGCATCCTTGTCTGGTTCCTGTTCACAAGAGGAATGGTTTCAGTCTCTCTCCATTGAGAATAATGTTAGCTGTTGGTTTTGCATGTTGTTGTTGTTATGTGCCCTCGAGTCAGCCCTGACTCATAGCGACCCCTCCTTGGGTTTCCGAGGCGGTATCACTACAGATGTGGATTGCCGAACCTTCCTTCCGAGGAGTGGCTGGTAGATTTGAACTGCCAGCCTTCTGGTTAGCAGTTAAGTGCCTTAGGCACCATGCATATATGCCCTTTATTATGATGAGGAATGTTCTCTTCCTATTTTTCTGAGTGTTTTGAATGGGTATTGGATTTTAATCAGTGCCTTTTCTGCATCAATTGATACGATCATGTGGTTCTTTTCCTTTGTTTTATTTGTGTGGTGGAGGACGTTGATTGTTTTTCTAATGTTGAACCATCCTTGCATAACTGGTATGAATCCCAGTTGTTCATGATGTTTTATTTTTTTCATGTTGTTGGAAGCTGTTGGGTAGGAATTTGATGAATATTTTCGCATCTACATTAATGAGGGATATTGGCCCACAGTTTTCCTTTTTAATTATGTCTTTGCCTGGTTTTGGTATCAAGGTTATGCTTGTTTGTTTTATAAAATGAATTAGGGAGAATTCTATCCTCTTCTCTGTTTTGGAATAGTTTGAGTAGGATTGGTGTCAGTTCTTCTCTGAACGTTTGGTAGAATTCTCCAGTGAAACCATATGGGCCAGGACTTTTTTTTGTTGGCAGTTTTTTATGACCTGTTCAAGTTCTTCTTTTGTTATGGATCTGTTCAACTTTCCACCTCAGTCTGTGTTAGTTTAAGTAAGTTGTTTCTAGAAATCTGACCATTTCTTCTAGATTTTCAAATTTGTTGGACTATCCTGATATTATCCTTTTTATTTCAGTTGGTTCTGTTGTGATATCACCCATTTCATTTCTTATTCATGTTATTTGTATTCTCTCCCTCTTTCCCTTTGTTAAATTTGTTTAAATTTTTTTTGTCAATTTTATTACTCTTTTCAAAAAACCAACTTCTAGTCTTGATGCTTTTCTGTTGTCTTTCTATTTTCAGTTTCATTGATTTCTGCTCGAATCTTTATTATTTTCTTTCTTCTGGTGATTAGGCTTCTTTTGTTCCTGTTTTTCTAATTGTTGGAGATGCTGGTTTAAAGTGTTGACTTTGGCTCTTTTATGATGTGTGCACTTATTGCTATAAATTAGCCTCTGATCACTGCTTTTGCTGTGGCCCAAAGATTTTGGTGTGTTGTGTTTTCACTCTCATTTGATTCAAGGAATTTTTGAATTTCATTTTTTTATTTCTTCTCCTACCCAGTCATTCTTAAGGAGGGTGTTGTTCAGTTTCCATGTGTTTGCTCTTTTTTCCATCGATCTTCCTATTGTTGATTTCTAATTTGATAGCATTGTGATCTGAGAAGATGAATTGCAGTATTTCAGTGTTTTTTTAATTTAAGGTTTGCTTTGTGGCCTACATATGGTCTATCATGGAGAATGTTCTATGTGCACTGGAATACAATGTATTTTGTGCTGTTGTTGGGTGAAGTGTTCTATAGATATCTGTAAGATCAAGTTGCTGGATTGTATTGTTTAGCTCTTCTATATCTTTGTTGAGTTTCTTTCCAGTTCTGTCTTTCATTGAAAGTGGTATATTAAAGTCTCCTACTATGACTGTGGAGTCATTTATTTGTCTTTTCAATTCTGTTAAAGTCTGATTTATGTATTTTGGGGCTCTTTCATTGGGTCCATAGATATTTATTATGGTTATATATTCTTGTTCAGTTGATCCTTTGATTATTATATAATGTCCTTCCTTGTCTTGTATGTCTTGTATGGTAGTTTTTCTCTTAAAGTCAATTTTATCAGAAATTAGTATTGCCACACTCTCTTCTTTGGTTGCCATTTGTTTGATATATCTTTTTCCAACCTTTGATTTTCAGTCTATTTTTGTTTTTGTCTGTAAGGTGTGTCTCTTGTAGACAGCATAATGATGGGTTATGCTTTTTTATCCAGTCTGCAACTGCCCGTCTGTTGAGTGGTACATTTAATCCATTGACATTCAGTGTAATTATCAACAAGTATGAATTTGTTGCTGTCATTTTGTTATGTGTTTTTTCATGGTGTCCCTGGTTTCTTTGTTCCATATAATTTTCTGTGTTGAGCTCATAATGTTTATGAATTGTGTTATCATTTCCTTTATTGCTACTGTTTTAGTATTTGCTAAATATTTGTGCTTGTCTTCTTTTTTATTGTGATATGAAGATTTATCATTTTTCTTTGAGATTACTTTGTGATTCATAATTTTCTCCCCAAGTTTAGAACAGTCCATTCTATCTTGCAGTTGTCTTGGTTTCCTCACCATTTAGAAGTTCTGTAACTACACTTTTTTTTCCCCTCTTTTTGGTTTGTAGTTGTCCTCATTTGATGTCTCTGATTCCCTGTTTACAATCTTGTAAGCTTATTTTACTTTGGATACTTTCATAACAGTGTTGCTTTCTGGGTTATGTCCTCTTGTGTATTAATGGTCAGTTATTGTTTGGTATTATTGGTTCTCTGTTCATAGGACTCAGTATCTGTTGTAAGGTTGGTCTCGTTTTAACAAATTCCATTAATTTCTGCTTATCTGGAAATCTCCTAATTTCACCATCATATTTGAGGAACAGTTTTGCTGGATATATAATTCTTGGTTGGAAAATTTTGTCTTTCAGGGTTTTATATATACCATCCCATTGCCTTCTCGTCTGCATGGTTTCTGCTGAGAAATCCAACCTTATTCTTATTAGTTGTCCTTTGTAAGTAACTTTTTGTTTTTCCTGTGCTGCTTTCAAGATTGTTTGTCTTTGGTTTTGGTGAGTTTGATGCTAATATGTCTTGGTGATTTTCTTTTGGGGTCTGTCCTGTTTGGGGTTTGTTGGACTTGCTGCATGGATATATTCTCATCTTTCATCATATCAGGGAAGTTCTCTTCCAACAAATCTTGGACATTTTTCTCAGTGGTTTTCTCTTTTTCCTGTTCTGGGATCCTGATTACATGTAGAGTTAATCCTTTTGATGGTATCCCACATGAAACTTAGGCTTTCTTCATTTTGTTTTGATCTTTTTTCTGATTGATACCGTTCCAGAGAAGTATTCAGGTATTTGTCTTCAATCTCATTAATTCTGTGTTCCATTGATTCAATTCTACTCCTTTGCCCTTTCAATGTGTTATCTATTTCTGAAAATTTAGTATTAATCTTCTGTATTTCTATTTGTACATTTTTTATCATTTTCAATTCTTTTGTCATTTTTTTCTTGTATTTTCTTCCAAAATTGTTCTAGGGTTTTTTCTGTGTTTTACTTAATTTTGTCAGTCTTTTCCTTGATCTGTCTCTCAATCCTTTGAAGATACCTAAATATAATTCTTTTGAATTCCTTATCAGGGAGTCCCAATGCTGCTTCTTCCTCAGGGATATGTTCTGGGTCTGTATCCTGCTCCCTTGTTTCTACCACTTCATCTTTCTTCTTTGTGTCGACTGTGATGGTGTGTTGTCTCTGAGATATTGTGATGATGTATTTATATCTCTGTTAACTGTTTGTGAAGAGTAGTTAAGGGTGAGCCAGGCTCTTCTTGGTGGTCATTTATCATTTGCTATTTGTTGGAGAAGGAAGTGTTGGCTCTCACTCAGTAAGTGGAGCTGCAGGAAGTGTGGGTGTGGTTGCGTCTTATGGGCACAGTTGCTGTCCCCCACTCAGACCAAAAGAACAATTGAAAAACCATCAAAAAATTAAAAGCGAGTGGACAAAGAATACACCACATAAACACACAGGAACAATCACCAAAAAAAACCCCTGCAATATATGGGGAGGGGGCGCTAAGAGAAAAGAGGTAGAGTAGATGAATAATGAAGAAAAAAAATGGGGAAAATGCAGAAAGAAAAACAATGGGGAGAATCATGAGAAAGAAAAAAATGAGAACCAGGAACAGAGAAGAGAGAAAAAGCTGAAAATTAGAACCCGGGAAGGGAAGTGTACTGGTTACCTAGTTCCGCTCTGACAAGAATATACCACAAATTGGATGGCCTTAACAAGCAGGAGTTTATTCTTACAATTTGGAGGCTTTAAATCCAAGTTCAAAGTGCCAGGCTCTAGGGGCTGGGTGAAAGCCCCTCAACCTTGGGGTCCAGCTCTGCCTCCTGCTCCTGGCCCACGGGAGCAAGAGGCATTTCTTCACTCAGACAGCTGTTGGCTGCTGAGGCTGAGAAGCCCCAAGGTTGACAAGTAAAAAGGCACAGTCCCAATGTTACCACACCACATGGCAGGCTATTGACTTAAGTCCATTGTAAGTCCCAGTGTTGGCAGAGCATAGCAGGCTGCTGAGCAATGACACAGCTACATGCAGGATCCCAGTGTGCCATAGGCTAGAGACCATTCCCAAGCCTTCTCCTTATACACAGGAAGCAGACCACATCCCAAAGCAGCTACACAGCTGCTTGTGGTAGATCCCACCATGGAGTTGATTGCCAGTCTCATCATGGGGAGTAACTACCAGCAGCTGCCCAGCTGAGTTGACACACAAACGTAACTACCACAGGAAGAAAAAAGAATAATAATAATAAATATGAATAATAATAATTTTAAGATGGGCAAAAACAAAACAAACTGGACAAAAAGGGGGGAAAAATCTGGGCAGGGCAGGGCACATGGACTGGGATGGAGTTCCTGCCAGCCCAAAAGGTGGGTGGGAGTGAGGGATGGCCGTACCTCCATTCACCAAGAGGGTATGGGGTACTTATAAGAGTAACAAGGGGAATATCGCACCTTTCCATTGTTTGTGTCCAGAACGTTCTTGCAGCCTCAGCAAGTGGAGCTTATTCTTTGGTCACTGGAATCTCAGAGAATGCTGTTGCTTTAAATATCCAAAATAGTGGAGCTGCTTGTAAACATTCAACATGGCTGCACCCTCTGGACAGCCAAAAGTCCACAGCTCAGCCTGTCTCCCTCTTCGCTGCTTCCCCTTTCATCCACCAGCCACCAGTGCAATCCTCCTTGCAGCCGCTGGCTAGAATGGCAGATCTTTAGGTCAGTTCTCAGGTCCTGACACCACGTGGCAATATCCAAGCTGTCCGTGCTGTCAGGATTGCTGACAGACTGCAGCTCCGTATGTCTCCTTTTTCAGTGTTTTCATGCAGGTTCTTCCACTAGTTGGAGTCCAGTCCACTTCTGTATCCTTCCCCTCAAAGCTCAGGATTCCAGGATTATTCTCTGTATCTGTGTTAATTGGTTCCTCTTTTCTTTGTTGAAGAGGGTCTGTGCAGTCTGTCTGCCTATTCCGCCATCTTTGCAAAGATTAAATTTTTATGAGGTCTCATTTATTTTGTCTTTTGCTGATTATGCTTTTGTTATATTAGACAATCCATTATTAAAATCAAGGCCTGGCAGCCTTGATTCTGCATTTTCTTCTAAGAATTTTATGATTTTAGTTTGCACATTTAAGTCCTTAATGTATTTTGAATTTGTTTTTGTGAATGATGTGAGGCATGAATCCTGTTTCACGTTTCTGCAGGTGGAAATCCAGTTTTCCCAACATTTCATGAAGAGACTCATATTTCCCCATCGAATGGACGTCTTAGCACCTTTGTCAAAACTCAGTTGAGCGTACTTGTGTGGGTTTACGTCTGGACTCTCAATTCTCTTTTATTCATCTGTGTATCTATTGTTATCCCCATACCAGCCAGTTCAGATTACTTTAGCTGTATAATATCAGGAAGTGTGAGTCCTCCTACTTTGTTCTCTTTCAATATTGCTTTAGCTATTTGAGGCCTCTTGCCATTCCACGTGAAGTTGAAGATTCGTTTTTCCATTTCTGTAAAGAAGGCTGTTCAAATTTTGATTAAGTCTGCATTGAAACTATTCATCACTTTGGGTAGTATTGACATCTTAACAATATATTAAGTTTTCCAAACCAGGAAAACAGAGTATCTGTCCTGTGTTAGATTGGGTTCTCTAGAGAAACACAAAAACCAGCAAAGTGTATATATATAGAGAGAGAGAGAGAGAAAAAAAAAAATTATCGTAGGAAAATGGCTCACAAATGTATGTTGTTGTTGTTGTATGTCGTCGAGTCGGCCCCGACTCATAGCGACCCCTCCTTGGGTTTCCGAGGCAGTATCACTACGGAAGTAGGATTGCCCAACCTTCCTTCCAAGG
>NW_006922413.1:451730-466774 GCF_000298275.1 Orycteropus afer afer
GGTTTGGCTAGTCCCCTCAAGATGAGGGGAAGGGGATAATGGTTTTACAGTAATCTGTTCAGATGGGAGGGATTCAACAGAATTTACAGGCTCCACATCCTCATCTTCCTGATCATCTGTCCATATGTCCCCATTCCAGGTTACAGGATCCCATTTTTTTCCAATCAATGCCCTCACTTTAACAGCAGACACCGTTCTGGGTTGGCAATTGAGCTGGCGTTGTAAATCAGCCACTCTTAACAATAAGACTCTGGATTTGGGTTTCAGCTATGTCAGCCCTGGTAGTAGAAGATATAAGGCTTTCTTTCAAAGCACACCTGGAAGCACTGAGGTCATTCATGTGGCGCTTAAGCCGAGACTCAGCAGTTTTGAGCCCATCTCGCTCTTTCACCAATTTATCCAGTGTAGCTAAGACCAACCAAACAGCTTCCGTATACTCCTCATTCTGACAAAATTGCAGAAAAGTATCAAATATCCGACCACCCAGAGCATCACTTCTCACAAGTACTTGATCTATTGGTGGTGCTATTTCGCATATTAATTTTGCCACCTCACACCACAGATTAGTAGGGCTCTCTTTACTAGCAGACGCAGAGTCGCTAGTGTCATCAAAATTAATCAAACTAGAGAACCAATCTAGGAAGCCCATCCTTATGATTTTGTCTCTCTAGAACCACTCTTGGTACCAATTGTGTTAGATTGGGTTCTCTAGAGAAACACAAAAACCAGCAGAGCATATATATATAGAGAGAGAGAGAGAGAGAGAGAGAGAGAGAGAGAGAGAAATTTATCTTAGGAAAATGGCTCACAAGTGTATAGAAGCTGGCAAGTTCCAAGTCCCTGGAGGAAACGTCAGGCTAACGTCAGCCTTAGCTTCCGCAAGCACAGGGGGCTGAGAAATTCAAGGCTGGCAGGCAGTACACTGGTTGTTGACTCCAATGAAAGACGAATCCAAGATCTCCAGGCCGAGCGGTGGGCTGCTCACTCACGGAAGTTTGTAGTCAGCATACTAGGGTTCCAATCCCTCAAAGAATGTCTCTCTTCCCAGGATGTCCCTGGATATCCTGGAAGCAGGCCACACCCCTAGGGAAACTCCCCTTGGGCAGATTGGCCACTCAGAACACAGTCATCTGATCCCATCATGGGAACAACCACACAGGACTGGGGTCCAGCCACATTGACACACAGCTCCAACTATCACATGTCCATTCATTTAAGGCTTTTTAAATGTCTTTCAGCAGTGTCTTACAGTTTTCATTGTAGAGGTCTTCCTGTCCCTGGTTAGGTTTATTCCTAGGTATTTTACTCTTTCAGATGTTACTGTAAGTGGAATTGTTTCCTTAATTTCTTTCAGAGCTCTTATTGCTTGTGTATAGAAACCCAACCGATTTTTGTTTGTTGACCTTAGATCCTTCATTTAATTCCTCTATTACCTCCAGAAGGAGCTCTGGTAGCATAGTGCCTAAGGCACTTGACTGCTAACCCGAAGGCTGGAGGTTCAAACCCACCAGCCACTCCTCAGAAGGAAGTTTGGGCAATCTACTTCTGTAGTAATACTGCCTCGGAAACTGCACATAACAACAACAACAACATTACCTCTAGAAGTTTTCTTATAGACTCTTTGGGCTTTTCTATATATAGGATCATATCATCTGCAAATAGAGATAATTTTCCTTCTTTTCCTGTCTGTATACCTTTTCTTTCTTTTTCTTGTCTTACTGCTCTGGATGGGACTTCCATAATACTGAATAGAATAAACGGGCCTCTCTAAAGATCTGGTGAAGCAGAGGCCCATGAGGGGGAAGTCAGGTGGAGTGCAGTGCTGCAGACCAAGGGGCCCATTTGTGAGAGGCTCCGAGACAAGGGTCATGTGTGGTGGGAGGGAGGATATAAGAAGAGAGAGAGAGAAGGAGGCTACAGTGGCAGCAGGGCCGTTCAGGAAGAGCCTGTCCTATGAATTTGGGCCTTATGCTGTAAAAGCAGAGAAGCTGTGAAAAGTATTCAGAAGGGAGAAGCAAGGCTGGACACAGATTTCATTAGGAAGTTCCTCAGTGATTGATCACAGCAAGAAATGGCAGTGGCCTTGAACTACGGCGGTGGCAATGGGGAGAAAGATGAAGGAAATAACATCGACAGGACTTGGTGGAGAGCTGAATATGAACACTGAGGGTGTGGACAACCTAGGGATGCCCAGCTATGAACCCTGTGGGGCCAGCTGCCCTGTTGTGAGGTGGGAGCCCCTGGCACATCAGCTCTAGCACGGCCACCTGCCCACCGTCCCCCAGCAAGAGCCACTCTCACTGTCTGCACGCCTTGTGATTCCACCACACAGTGGGATAATTTTGTAAAGGAAACACCCGTTACGTATAGTGTCCAGGAGCCTTCTGTGGTAATGAAAAGGGGGGCCGTAGCCAGGAAGGAGAGTAAGCATGGCCACTGCTCACCTTTCCTTCGACAGCCTCCTCTGTAAACACATGTGCTCACTGCAAACATTTGTCAGGGGAGTGACATCGGCTCCCATTATGGGACACAGATCAGAACTTTTCTGAAGTTCTTCAGCCGTTTGACGTTTTGGATAAAGAATGACTTATCAGTGCTATTTATTCACATTCTTCTCTTTCAGCCCTATTTCAGGCTCAGGCCACTCTTTATTTTTGTCCAAGTTATATAATGAGAGAGTTGCATTCTTAGTAACCCACTGTCACTCTCCTGTGTTATCTTGCCTACATGAAAAAAAAAAAAAAAGGAAATATTTTTAGAGTGTGAATTTCCCAAACGTTCTTGACTATTCTGGGACTGAGGTGGTAACGTCATGAAGGGCTGATGATAGTGAGGAGAGGGCCCAACCCTCTCCTCTTTGGCTGAGCTCATCCTTTATCCAATAAGCTCCCCCCAGCCCCCACCTCAGGAGCTGGGCTGAGTCCATTCCCACCTGCCCCATCCTACCAAGGAAAATATGAAGTTTTCCAATTTCAGCAGCTGACTTGGGAGCCTAGGAAAATACTCTTAATTGCTTTTCCTTAGTCCTCTTGTTTCAGGGTATTTAATACATTGGGAAAAATGATTCCAAGCAAGAAATGTCTTCTCTGAAGCTCTTAAGGGACAGAGATTGGGATTCTCATACACTGCTGGTAAGACTGTCAAATTATAGAATCACTGTGGAAAGCAGTATGGTGATTCCTTACAAAGTTGGAATTAGAAATACCATTTGATCCAGCAATCCCATTACTAGGTACATATCCTAAAGTGAGAGCCAGGACGAGAACAAATATATGCACATCCATGTTCATTGCAGCACTATTTATAATAGCCAAAAGATGGAAACAACCTAGGTGCCCATGAACAGAAGAATGGATAACCAAATTATGGTACATACACACAATGGAATACTATCCAACCCTAAAGATTAATGTAGAATCTGCAAAACACTGCATAATGTGGATGAACTTGGAGGGCATTATGCTGAGTGAACTAAGTCAATCACAGAAGGACAAATACTGTATTAGTTAATTTTTGTAAAAAGTCAAGGAAAGGTTTATATATGGAAGGAAACTTTCTTTGTTCTTTACCAGGGGTGGGAGGAGAGGGGAGGAAACACTGCAAAAATAAAAATAGTAAAAAAAGACATTGACTCAGGATACAACCTAATCCCACAGATTGTATTCTGCCTCATTAACATAAATGCCTCTAATCCTGCCTCATTAAATTCATAGAGGTTAGGATTTACAACACATAGGATTATTTTATCTGATCAAAAAATGAAGGATATTTATGTAATACTGAGAATCTTGGCCTAGCCAAGTTGATACCTATTTTTTGGGAACACAATTTAATCCGTAACAGCCAGATACTATTTTTATCATGAAATATTTCACATTTCCAAATATGTATGTTGGAAGGTATAAAGAATGCTAATGTCCTATTTCTTGTGGTGCCGTGGTGGTGATGGGCTCCTTCACCATAAAGCTGAACATCTCCTTCTCACTGACTGCCAGAAACTGATGGAAGTGGACGAGGAACACAGATTTCATACCTTTTATGAGAAGTGAATGGCCACAGAAGTTGCTACTGATTCTCTTGGTGAGGAGTGGAAGGGTTATGTTGCCTGAATCAGTGGTGGGAACGAGAAACAGAATTTTCCCATGAAGTAGGGTGTCTTGACCCTCGGCTGTACTGGCCTGCTACTGCATAAGGGGCATGCCTGTTACAGACCAAGGAGAACTGGAGAGACAAAGCACAAAGCTGTGTGGAGTTGCACTGGGGATGCTAATCTGAGTGTTCTCAACTTGGTTATGGTAAAAAGAAGGGGAGAAGGATACCCCAGGACTAACTTTTAGGCATGGGGCCTAAAACAGCCAGCAGAATTCGCAAACTTTTCCATCTCTCTAAAGAAGATGAAGGAGCTCTGGTGGTGTAGTACCTAAAGCATTTGACTGTGGTTCAAACCCACCAGCCACTCCTCCGAAGGAAGCTTGGGGAATCTACTTCTGTAGTGATACTGACTTGGAAACCCAAGGTGGTGTTGCTATGAGTTTGATCTGACTAGATGGCAGTGAGTTTGTCTTTTTTTAAAAAGATGATGATGTCCACCAGCACGTTGTGAGAAAGCCCCTGAGCAAAGAAGGCAAGAAATCCAGGACCATGGACCCAAGATGCAGTATCTTGTTGCTCCACGTGTCCTGCAACACAAACGCTGGCGTACTGCTCTGAAGAAACAGTGCAGTAAGAAAAATGAGGAGGAGCCCGCAGAACGTGCCAACTTTTGGCCAGGAGAATGAAGGAGGCCAAAGAAAACCATCAGGAATAGACTGCCAACACACGAAGGCCGTCCTCTCTGAGACAAATAAATAAGCCTATACATTAAAAAAAAAAAAAAAAAAAAAAAGCTAATGATCAGCTGTGACTGAAAACCTGGCTGTAGAAAGAGAGTGTTATTGTCAGCTGCTGCCAAGCTGGCCCCAGTCATAATGGGATCTGACTGTTGTGAACCGTAATGTTTTCATTGGCAGATTTTTGGAAATAGATCACCAGGCCTTTCTTCCTAGTCTTAGTCTAGAAGTTCCACTGAAACCTGTTTGGATCATAGTGACACTTAAGCCACCACTGACAGATAGGTGGTGGCTGTGCATGGGGTGCATTAGCTGGGAACTGAACCCAGGGTCTCCTGCATGGAAGGTGAGGATGGCACCACCGAACTACTCTCGGAGCGAACATTGCCACACCTTTATTTAAAGAACTCTTGGGCTCCTCCTTCATCACATGTCCCTCCTTCTACTCTGCAAAATATATACTCTCTGAGCTTCTCTTAACCATTCCCTTGCTATACATTCATTTTTGCATGTTTTTGACCTTTGGATATATAAAATCATATTATGTGTATATGCTTCCTAAGTTGCTTGTGTTTTGTATTTGTGATAGTCATCCATGTTGTGGTATTAAAGGTTAAAGTCGTTGACTTTCACAGCTGTACTTTATTTTATTATGGAATATATCCAATTTATCCATTCTTCTCTTGGCATGGGGATTGTCCAGATATTTTGCCATTACTGACAAAGCCCTGTGAATATTCCTATGGGTGAGTCCGTAGGCACAGGGGCCAAGCTTCTCTAGTGTTTATCTTTTTAGAATGCGCACCTTCAGCTTTATTTGCTAATGTCAAATTGTTTTCCAGAGTGGCTAAACTAATTCATACTCTGCTAGTTCCGGGTAAGAGTTCTTTTTACTCCACATCCTTGCCAGCTCTTGGTACTGACTGAGATAAACTTCTGTTTGATGGGTATGAAATGGTATCATATTATGTCTTTAATTGCATTTCTCCGAGGTTTAGCATCTTATGCTAATTATCTTTTTAAAAAGAAGAAGAAAAAAAAACCTAAGTAAAAAATGCCAAAGGTCTCTTCGCCTTGTTCCCTGAGCTCTGATAAAAACTTTCCTGAAGCAGCTGGCATCATACGCAGGGATGTTCCCAGCACGATCCTCACGATCAGAGCAGAACTTCCTGAGGGGTGGAGAAGGGATTGAGGCTACTGCCAGCACTGGTATTCTTAACGGAAGCAGCAGGCTTCTTGCTGGGTTGAGCGTGAAAGCATTGCTACTTCCAGAACGGAAGACAAGTACCAAGTGACTTCTGCTCTGGAACCTTATGTCTGGAAGATATAACCAGCTGTTCATGTATTCAAGGGGTAATCTCTAAGAAGGTTAGAGCGATTCCCTGCAAAGGCGTTTGTTTCAACAACAGCTACTTCCCAACTATCTACAAATTCGCATCGTTTCCTTATAAGAGAAGGGTCCCAGTAGGCATTTTTAAAAAGGAAGGAAAACAAAAAACCAAACCAAACCAAACCTTGTTGTTGTTATGTGCCGTCGAGTCGGACCCGACTCATAGCGACCCCTCCTTGGGTTTCCGAGGCAGTATCACTATGGAGGTAGATTGCCCAACCTTCCTTCCGAGGAGTGGCTGGTGAGTTTGCAGTCAAGTGTCTTAGGCACTACGCGACCAGAGCTCCTAACCAAACCTTATAACCTCACAAATCTGCTTTTCTAGAGTTGCACCATCCAATATAGTGGCCAGATGTGGCTACTGAGCACTTGAAATGTGACTAAGGAACTGATTTTAAATTGTTATTAATTTAAACTAAAATATAAAAACTGAAGTAGTGTAAATATTTTTCTGTTAAACACAACATTCTTGTTTTGGTAAACTGCATTTAACAAGGACTTCCTGGGTGGTGCAAATGGTTGACACATTCAGCTGCTAACTGAAAGTCTGGAGGTTTGAGTCCACTCAAGGCCCCTTGGAAGAAAGACCTGGTGATCTACTTCTGAAAATTTAGCCAGTGAAACCCTACAGAGCACAGTTCTATGCTGATATGCACATAGGGTCACCAAGCCAAAAGCAAACCAAACTGACAGCCGTCTACTCGACTGCAACTCATAGCAACCCCTCCTTGGGTTTCTGAGGTGGTATCACTACGGAAGTAGATTGCCCAACCTTCCTTCCAAGGAGTAGCTAGTGGGTTTGAACTTCCAGCCTCTAGGTAGCAGTCAAATGCATTAGGCACTATGCCACCAGAGCTCCCCATAGGGTGACTCAGAGGTGGAATAAACTCAATGGTGTGTGTGTCTGTGTGTGTGTTTTTCCCCATTTCACTTTAAACATTGGTTATGTAGTCACATAACCAGTAAGACTGGTTAAGTGGTCACAACACAGATTCTTTAAAAAATATATATATATTGGCTCGACTGATTTGAATAAAGTAAGGGTGTTCAGTCTCACAGATATGGAACCTCACCACTCCCGGTGACATGGGGTAGGTGTCATTCTTTACCACAGAACTGCTCCAGGCACTGGGACCATAGACTGGGTCTCAGAGCTGTACACTGGACTGAACAAAGAGCAGTCACAGATTTGTTTAATTTCAGGGTGGCAGATGGCTCTAATGCTCAAGGCGAATTTAAGAACTAGTGTGTGGTAGACTTCTGGGTCCAGTAACAATTGAACAATGGTATTTCATTAGGAACCAAGAGAGTCGTTGTGCTACGTAAGAAACATGGTGTACAGAGGTGTTTAAAGTGTTGCTGAAAGGGAAAGTTTGGGAGGTACATTCATGGCCTCTCTGCCACCTTACTCCTTTCCTTTCTTCGCGAAGGAGACAGTGATCACAGACTGGAGAAGCTCTGAGAAGGTAAGGAACATGAAAACCCCCATTTCTTCTCCCCCACAGTCTTTCTGCAAAGATACTTTGATGTGCTAAGTCCACAAGCCCTTGGCTGGTCAGTCTGAAGGTTCTTCTCTCATCATCCCATGATGAGGCCAGTGGCTGTGGGGCTGGGTTTCAGAGCAAGTGTGCCTTCCCACCAAGCTAGATGAGGCTCCGTCTTCCCTGCAGGGGGCTGCCCAGGGCCCCGAATACATGGTTGAGTATCTGGTGTTGGGGGCTTAATGGTGGCTGCAGATCCATGCCACGTTCTCCAATTCCACTCCATAAACTTAAAGCTAACATGCTGATTTCTATGTCTCATTTCTTAACTCATCCTCAATTCAATGTGGAGAGACGGGCATCATTATTATCCCCAAACCTCCAAGAGATTTCCAAACAATCACAACAGTAACAGCACTAGCAGAAGTAGCACAGAGATGGCTCATGTCTGTCTTTTTTAAAAAATATCCATTTAATGAAAGCCAAGACGTAAGTCAGAGTTCTGTAGGAGAATATTTTATGGAAAGCAGGTTAGACATTATGCAGGTTAGCACAGGTGGCTTGAAAACTGAAGTGCAGCAGTCTGGAGTTACAACTGAGAAGACTGGGCTGTGCGCATGACATCTGTGTGTATACCGTGTGGTGAGTCCTTGCTCAACTCAGGTACCGTGATGGTGCTCTTGTCAGCTCATTTTGTAGGCCAGGTCAAAACTACATTGACATTTTTCTTTAACAGACCTTAGCTGTCATATAGATATAGTCATTTGGAGTTTCTGTCATCGAATGAAGAGATCTGGTTCTAAGGAAGGCAGATACCAAGGAGCAGTCTGAAGTACAAACACTTCGGCAAGTGCAGGATAATTAGCAATATTTCTAAGATGTTCCATTGTCAGTCTCCAGAGAAAAAGCAAGTGTCTATTACTGAGACAGAGCTAGTCAGTGTTTTCAGAGAATCAGGAAAGAGTCTCTTGAGGCAGATTAGTTGGAAAGGCAGGTAGTTGGAACCCAGAGTATGTTTTACCAATGATAAGTTGTTGGTAGTATATATGAATACAACTACGGTGGTAAGGCAAATCTGCTGCAAAAGACCTTTTTGAAGAAGTGCTGAAGAGCAAAGATGTCTCTTTGAAGACTAAGGTGTGCCTAACCCAACACCCAATGGTATTTTCAATAGCCTTATATGCATGTAAAAGCTGGACAATAAATAAAGAAGACTGAACAAGAATTGATGCTTTTGCGTTGTGGTGTTGCAAAGAATACTGAAAGTACCATGGACAGCCAGAAGAACGACTGTCCTGGAAGAAGTTCAGCCAGAATGCTTCTTGGAAGCAAGAATGGCCAGGCTTCGTCTCACCTACTTTGGTCATGTTATCAAGAGGGCCATTCCCTGGAGAAGGATGTCACGCTTGGTAAAGTGGAGGGTCAGTGAAAAAGGTGAAGACCCTCAACAAGGTGGATTAACACAGTGGCTGCAATGATGGGCTCAGGTACAGCAAGGATTGTGAGGCTTGCACAGGACTGGGCAGTGTTTCATTCTGTTGTTCATAGGGTCACTATGAGTCAGAGCCAACACGATGGCACCTAACAACAACATGGTGGTAAGACATCCTTTACAATATAAAGCAAGTGGCAAGCTTGAGATGGGATGGGGTATTCTTCTGGTGGCTGGCTATTTAAATAGATTTGTGCAGTGACTAGCTGCTTACAATTTCCCAGTTCAAAAGGTAGTGTAAGAGACAGGCTAATAACATGAAACAGAAAATAAGATACTTCCATACCCTTTTTTTTTTTTTAAATATTTATTATGATTTGGGTGAAAGTTTACAGAACAAATTCACTTTCCATACAGCAGTTCACATACACTTTGTCTCATGATATTGACTGCAATTTCCCACAATGCAACAGTTCTCTTCCCACTTCTTCCCCATAGTTACCTCTTCCCTATGTCCTTCCCTCCCACGCACTCCTGCCCTTTGTCTCCCTGTGCATAATAAACAGCCCTTCTATTCTCCCATGATTTATCTCTCCAAGGAGTGTATCTACTTAATGTAAATGTTCAGCTCATATGCCTGTCTTTTGTTTGGCTGGAAGCCACAGGAGTGGGTTCAATTCCAGACCTGAAGGGCAGCTAGGGGCAACAGGGGCCATAGATTCAGGGGTTCCACCAGGCTCTATTTAACCAGCAAACCTGTTCTCTCTCTCTCTTTTCCTTTTATGATTTTGAGTTTTGTTCCACATAGTTCTCCCACTCTACCCAGGATCTCCTACATAGATCCCCCACCGAGTGACACAACCTGTTTTAGATGTTTGATATCCATGGTTCCATACCTGTAAAGTAAGCACAATTTTTCCATTTTATTCTGAAGACCTTAAGAAAGTAACTGAAAGTGCTTCATATTTTTAGTTCTAAAGAAACTATGAAATGTTTCACTCAAGGTTCTCAAGAAGAGATTCCATTTATTTGCAAGACATTTGGGCAGAAAAAATGTTTTTTTCCTATCCACAGATAAGAAAATGTAGAAAAGCATCCATTTGTTACAGGAAGATCTCCCCAAGAAATGTGCATTAAGCTCTGACACATGCTGAGAATGGGTTTCTTGAAAAATTCCAAACATAATCACCTGCAGGCTAAAAGCAACTTTATCAGTCATCAGAGACCATCTGGAGACCTATGTCACCCAGTGATGGCAAACATAAAGGAAAGCAAATACTTGGTGTGTGTGTGTCAGTTAATTTTATGTGTCAACGTGACCAGGCTCTAGTATCCAGTGGTGGGGTCAAACATTAACCTAGATGCTATTAGGAAGCAGTTACGTGTGATTCAGTCAGTTGGCTTTAAGTCAAGTAGGTCTAACCATTCAGTTGAAGGCTTAAGAACAAAAAAGGTTTCCCTACAGGGTATTCTGCCTCTAGAAAACAGACATATTGACAGAATTTCTTCATTCTTCACATCATTTTGTGGCACAAGTCTGCAGGAATCTCTAGTTTGTTGCCTGACCTACAGATTTTGGACTTGACAACCCAACGTGAGTCAATTCCTTAAAATAAATCAGTCTCTCTCTATACTTATCACTGGCTCTGTTTCTCTGGCGAACCCTAAGACAGTTTGTATGGTCTTCGTCCACGAGCACATCTGCTCATGAGATCCTCACCACCCATAGCACAGCACGATCAAATCTGGACTTCCAAAGGTGGGGTGAGGACATGGCCTCCCCTTATCAGCACAGCCCTGTGGCCCTGTTTCTCAGAGCAGGTGCTACATGCGTCTGAGCTGTGAATGGTCTTTATTCCTCAGTTTCCACTTCCCAGCTCTGTCCCTTGGATCCAGAGCTTTTTCTAAGCCTAACCTACCGCACTCAACTTCTGAGTCTTTCCTAAACTGGGTTCTTCATATCCCTTTGTGTTGTTTACCACTTAATCTACATCTCCCACGTCGTAGTAGCTATTTTCTTCCCAGGGAAGCACACTGCACTGACATTTCTGTGTCCCTCTGTCAAAACTTCCCATTTACAGTCCTTAGTGGCAGCTGTCACATTGTAAGGATGAAAACCACCCAGGACATGCCCCTAAAGTACCGGGTGACTGAGGTCTGTGCTGCTTGATCTATTTATATCCTTACTTTCAGCTCCAGAACCTTAATCTTAACGTGCTCCGCAAGGAAAGCAGATGGAATCAGGGGAGGGCAGGACACGCAGGTTCACAGATGCAGCAGGGAAGATGGGGATAAAGCAGTCACCATCCTGAGTAGCAAACGGTTGTTTCTTACAATATTTTTAATTGGTCAGGATTTTGAAACCTGGCATAAAGAGACCATCTTCCTAGATCATTTCATCTCAAACCACCACACAGCCCTTTCCTCAGAGAACTCTCTCCCGAGGATTACCATTCGATTTTATCTGAAGAGCAAGTGACACTGACTTCTGACCTACTTACACCAGAGTCTCCCTTGCAAGTGCCCTGTATGGAGGGGCAGCAGGGCCCTCCACCGCACTGTATGCTGGCCACCTTGAAATGAGACAGGACACACAGTGGCTGGCCAGCAAGGCACACAGGAAGCCCGAGCAGGACTGCCTGATTTATAAAACTAACAACACCATTGTGGCTCACATGGGGAATTAATTATAAACATAATAACACTAGAAGGAAAATTCACGATTGTATAATCTTTCTAATGTCCTTTATGTTATAAAATACCAGCTACTAATTAAAAATCAGAAAATGCTCAAGCTAATGAGATTTGCAGCAAAACAGCATTTACCAACAGGTACCTTTTGTGATCGTAATTCTTTCCTGGAGTCCCTGGGTGGTGTAAACTGTTAAGGAGTGCAGCTGCTATCTAAAAAGTTGGAGGTTTGAGTCCACCCAGAAGCACCTCAGAAGAAAGGCCTGGAGATCAACTTCCGAAAAATCAGCCACTGAAAACCCTCTGAAGCACCGTTCTACTCTGATGCACAAGGGGGCGCCACGAGGCACAATCAGCTGGATGGCAATTCCTCTACTAGCTGTTCTTCCTTGGATCTGTATTGGCGCAGCTCTGATCCTTCACTCCCATGGTTCTGACATAGTGCAGAATCATCATTTTTTTTTTATCATCATCATTTTTTTCATTCATCATCATTCTTTTTCCCCTTTCTTTGTGTATGAAAAGCACTTTAAATGATACGTCAAAAAAATCATGTTCTTAAGCCTTTCAGAGTAAAAACTAACAATTACATTTTAATATTACCATTGCATTTTTTAATGTGTACATCCATCTACTCAAGCTTTACTGTGAAGTGTTTATTATCATCACTCTTTAAAAAAAGGTATCAGAAGTACACTTGTAATAAAACAGGATTTTAAAATCAGAAAATGATAACCAAGAGACAAAGGGTATTTTGACAGGAAGCCTACTTTTATGCAATTAAAAAAAAAAACTTTATCAAATGAAGCTCAGATGGCATATTATATTTTATGCCTTCAGTTTTTTAAATAGTTTTAACAATTACTTTACCCAGAACCCTCCAATTGTCCAAAAACATCATAAGTACAATTAGTTTATTTTCAAAGCATCTTGTCAATAAAGATGGTTGGCTAAGAAATGAAGCAAAAACACAACAGCCCAAAATGTGATCCCAAGCCCAATGAAGAGGCATTTAGTGAACAAGGGTCTCTCTTGCATACTAAGCAGGCTGGTTAGGCTTGACCAGAATTCCTGAGTAACAATGATTCAACTACACAATTTCCCTTACCATTGTACAATGCTCCATTTATAACTGTAATAGCTCAGAACCAATACTAATCCAACAGTATTATTCAGGAACTTGAAATTATATTTTTCAAACACAATATCTATGCATAATACAATGATTAAGGTATATTAGGGGGAAATATAGGCTTAACAAAACACTGCTGAAACATAATAGAGTCTGCAGAAATTAACAAGATGACAGAAATATTTCTCATTCCATCTCAGTTTCTGTTAAGTACTTCCAAAAGCTATTTATTTAGCACCCAAAATGCCAAACATAAAAAGGGAAGTTGACCTCTTGATTTCTGTCCTGAAAATTTTTACTTTTATAAAATAGACACATAATGAAAAAAAGTTGCATAAATTCCTCCACATGTGAACCATTTTTCATCCATTCATACACTTCTACACTTTACATCTTTACCAAAAATCGTGTGATGTCTGAACCATGCTTTGATGCCAGAGATTGTCTTCTCACCTGGTTTCTTTCTTTGGCTTGTCTGGCAGTTCTCTAAAGTTAAAAATATACATGCATACATATGTTAGGGAAAAAAACACTCACTTTGGAACTCAAAAACTCTTTGTATTCTGTTAGTGTGGAAAAATCTGCATTAAAAAAAATTAGGGGGCTTTCTATACCACAAGGCAGAGGGCCCAGCTGATCAGGTGAGTGCCCAGGATCAGCCTTAGGTTCATTGGGACCAGATTCTGAGGAGAGGAGACAAAGCTCTGGGGCAGTTCATGGAGACCAGGAATCCTACATTTGGGGACTAAGAGAAACCATGATTCTGCTCAACCAAATGGGAGCTAATAGCCATCTTCAATTTCCCAGAGTCCTCAAATTGTCCAAAACACTAAAAGTAAACTTAGCTTATTTTTAAAAGCATCTTTTCAATAAAGATAGTAGGATAAGAAATAAAGGCCCCCACTTCCTATTTTCAGTGCCCAGAGACCATTCCCAACTCAATAACCAAAGCAATTCTGATGAGCACATTGAGACAGACAAGAGCTAGAATCTTTCTTCACACTTACAAATAACAATTTTCAGGAAAATCTCAAAAGTAATTAAAGTAGAGGCTACTTTTTCTTTTACTATTTCTTAATTCTCCTATAAGTCTTGAATTTGTTAATAAATTGCATAGCTGAGAAGTCCATGTGTGTGTGAAGTGATCCAAGGGAAGATGTGGGGAAAGAAAAGAAGGTTGAAACTAAAAGAAAACAAAAGTGCCTATCTGACAAAATCCCATTTATGTAAAATTATGTTTGAGAAGAGATTATGGAATCTAATAAAAGAAAGCTACTACATACTACCCAAAACATTGTTCCACATCCTACTTTGGTGAGTAGCAACTAGGATCTTAAAAGCTTGCAAGCAGCCATCTAGTTTGAACAATTGGTCTCTCCTCATCCACAGCAAAAAAGAATGAAGAAAACCAAAGACATGGAAACAATTAGTTCAAGCGACTGGTACACCATGTGATCCTCCAACTATACAACTACAAGACTAGAAGAACTAGATGGTTCCCGGCTACCACTGTCAACCACTCAGAGGGGGTCTATGTAGGAGATCCTGGATAGAGTGGGAAAACAATGTGGAACAAAACTCAAAATCATTAAAAAAAAAAAAAAAAAGGGACCAGGTTTGCTGGTCTGATAGACCCTGGTGGAACCCCTGAGACTATGGCCCCTAGCTGCCCTTCAGGTCTGGAATTGAACTCGCTCCTGTGACTTCCAGCCAAACAAAAGACAGGCATATGAGCTGAACATTTACATTAGGTAGATACACTCCTTGGAGAGATCAATCATGGGAGAACAAAAAGGCAGTGTATGTACAGGAGACAGCTCAGAGGGTAGGAGTGCATGGGAGGGAAGGACACAGGGAAGAGGTAACTATGGGGAGGAAGTAGGAGAGAACCTGTGGGAAACTGCAGTCAATGTCATGAGAAAAAGTGTATGTGAGCTGCTGTATGCAAAATCGATTTGCTCTGTAGACTTTCACCCAAATCCTAATAAAAACTGTTGTTGTTGTTGTTGTTGTTATGTGCCGTCGAGTCGGCCCCGACTCATAGCGACCCCTCCTTGGGTTTCCAAGGCAGTATCACTATGGAAGTAGG
>NW_006922413.1:470134-474105 GCF_000298275.1 Orycteropus afer afer
CAAATACTTTTTTCAACAACACAAATGGTGGCTATACATGTGGACTTTGCCAGATGGAGTAGGAATCAGGTTGACTACATCTGTGGCAAGAGGCAATGGAGAAGCTCAATATCTTCAGCCAAAGCAAGGCCAGGAGCTGACTGTGGAACAGACCATCAACTGCTCATATGCAAGTTCAAGTTGAAGCTGAAGACAATTAAAAAGAAGTCCATGAGACTCAGAGTATAACCTTTATTATCCCTCCTGAATTTGTTGTTGTTGTTGTTGTTATGTGAATTTAGAGACCATCTAAAGAACAGATTTGATGCACTGAACACCAATAACTGAAAATCAGAGGAATGGTGGGATGAAATCAAAAACATCATCCATGGACAAAGCAAAAGGTCATTAAAAAGACAGGAAAAGAAAAGACTAAAACAGATGTCAGAGGAGACTCTGAAACTTTCCCTTGAATGGAGAATAGCTAAAACAAATGGAAGAATCGACTGGATAAAGGATCTGCACAGAAGATTCCAAAGAGCAGCTTGAGATGACAAAGTCAATTATTATAATGAAATGTGCAAAGACTTGGAGTTAGAAAACCAAAAGGGAAGAACATGCTTGGCATTTTCCAGGCCAAAAAGAAAGAAATGAGGGAAACATTTAAGCCTTGAATTGTAATACTGAAAGATTCCATGGGCAATATGTTGAATGATGCAGAAACATCAAAATACGATGTATGGAATACACAGAGACACTATACAAAAAAGAACTGGTAGATAATCATCCATTTCAGAAGATGGCATATGATCAAAAACTAATAGTACTAAAGGAAAAAGTTGAAGCTGCACTGAAGAAAGTGACAAAAAACAAGGCTCTGGTAATTGATGGAACACCCACTGAGATGTTTCAACAAACAGATGCTGCGCTGGAGGCACTTACTCAGCTATGCCAAGAGATTTGGAAGACAGCTACCTGGCCAATTGACTGGAAGAGATCCATATTTGTACCCATTCCAAAGAAAGGTGATCCCACAGAATGTGGAAATTACCAAACAATATCATTGATATCACACACAAGTAAAATCTTCCAGAAGATAATTCAGAAACAGTTGCAGCAGTATATTGACAGAGAACTTCCAGAAATACAAGCTGGATTCAGAAGAGGATATGGAGCAAGGGATATCATAGCTGATGTCAGATGGATCTTGGCTGAAAGCAAAGAATACCAGAAAGATGTTTACTTGTGTATTACTGACTATTCAAAGACATTCCATTGTGTGGATCATAACAAATTCAGGATAACACTGAGAAGAATTCCAGAACACTTAATTGTACTCATGAGGGCTTGTACATACATAGACCAAGAGACTGTCTATCGAACAGAACAAGGGGATACTGCATGGTTTAAAATCAGGAAGGGAGTGTGTCAGGGTAGAATCATTTCACCACACTTATTCAATCTGTACGCTGAATAAATAATTTGAAAAGATGGACTATATGAAGAATGTGGCATCAGGATTGGAGGAAAGCTCATTAGCAACCTCAGATACGCAGACAATGCAACTTTGCTTGCTGAAAATGATAACGACTTGAAGCACTTACTGATGAAGATTGAAGACTATATAGTTGGCTATATGGATTACACCTTAATATAAAGAAAACAAAAATCCTAACAACTGGACCAATAAGCAGCATCATTACAGAGAGAGAAAAGATTGACTTTGTCAAAGATTTCATATTACTTGGTTCCACAATCAACACCAATGGAAGCAGTTAACACATCAGACAACATATTGCATTGGGCAAATCTGTTGCAAAGGACCTCTCTCAAGTGCTCTAGAGCAAAGATAACTCCTTGAAGACTAAGATGTGCCTCATCCAAGCCATGGTATTTTCAATCACCTCATATGCATATGAGAGCTGGACAATGAACCAGGAAAACTGAAAAAGAGTTGATGTTTTTGAGTTGTGGTGTTGGCAAAGAATGCTCAAAGTACCATGGACTGCCAAAAGAACTAAGAAATCTGTCCTGGAAGAAGTGCAGCTGGAATGCTCTTTGGAAGCAAGAACGGCCAGACTTCGTCTCACCTATTTTGGTCCTCTTTGGAGAAGAATCTCATGCTTGGTAAAGTGGAGGGTCAATGAAAGAGGGGAAGGCCCTCAACAAGATGGACTGACACAATGGCTGCAGTGAAGAACCGTGAGGCTGGCACAGGACCAGGGAGTGTTTTGTTCTGTTGTAAATAAAGTCTCTATGAGTCGGAGACTACTTGATGGCACATAACAACAACAACAACAACAACAACAACAATGGCCTAAATATTAGAAAATCAGAAAGAAAAAAAATTAGACAATCAAAAGGGAAGAATATGCTCAACATTTCTCAAGCTGAAAGAACTGAAGAAAAAATTTCAAGCCTCAAGCTGCAATATTGAAGGGTTCTGTGGGCAAAATATTGAACAGTGCAGGAAGCATCAAAAGAAGATGGAAAGAATACACTGAGTTAGCACTGGTTGATGTTCAGCCATTTCAGGAGGCAACATGTCATCAACAACTGATGGCACTGAAGGAAAAAGTACAACAGCACGGAAGGATCTGGCAAAAAACCAAGTGCTGGGAATTGATGGAATTCCCACAGAGATGCTTCAGCAAATGGATGCAATGCTGGAAGTGTTCACTCATTTATGCCAAGATATTTGGAAGAGAGCTACTGGGACAATTGACTGGAAGAGACCTGTATTTGTTCTTATTCAAGAAAGGTGATCCAATAGAATGCCAAAATTATGAAACAGGAACACCACAAAAACGCACATAACAAAAGGACACCAACAAATTCATACTTGTCAATAATTACGTATCTGACAAGGGACTTATCTCTAAAATTTACAGAAAACTCCAACACCTCAACAATAAAAAGATTAACAATCCAATTAAAAAATGGGCAGAAGACATGAAGAGATACTTCATCAAAGAGGATATTCAGGCAGCCAGAAAATACATGAAAAAATGTTCATGATCATTAGCCATCAGAGAGATGCAAATCAAAACAATGAGATACCATCTTGCTCCCCCATTAATGGCAAAGTTCAACAAGACAGAAAATAAATGCTGGCCAGGATGTGAAGAGATTGGGACACTCATACACTGGTGGGACTGTCAGATGAAACAACCACTGTGCAAAACAGTATGGTGATTCCTTAAAAAGCTGGCATTAGAAATACCATTTGACCCAACAATCCCATTACTAGGGATATATCCTAAAGAAGTGAGAGCCAGGATGAGAACAGATATATGCATACCCATGCTCACTGCAGCACTATTTACAATAGCAAAAAGATGGAAAAACCTATGTGTCCATCAACATAAGAATGGATAACCAAACTATGATACATACACACAATGGAATACTATGCAACCCTAAAGCATAGTGTAGAATCTGCAAAACACCGCACAACATGGATGAACTTGGAGGACATTAGGCTGAGTGAAATAAGTCAATCACAGAAGGACAAATATAATATTAGTTCATTATGGTAAAAAGTCAAGGAAAGGTTTATATATGGAAGGAAACTTTCTTTGTTGGTTACCAGGGCTGGGAGGGGAGGTGAAAAAAAATTAAAAAGCATTGACCCATGTCACTTTAGTTTTGTGTATTTCATTGTACATAATTATATTTAAATAAAATGTACTAAAAAAAAGCATTTGACTGTGCAGATCACAACAAATTATGGATAACATTGCAAAGAATGGGAATTCCAGAACATGTAATAATTGAGCTCACCACTTCACCCAACAACAGCACAATATACATTCTTCTCCAGTGCACATGGTACTTTTTCTATGATAGACCATATATTAGGCCATAAAGCAAGCCTTAATAAATTTAAAAACATCGAAATACTGCAAAGCATCTTCTCAGATCATAATGTTATCAAATTAGAAATCAACAATAGTAAGATCAACAGGAAAAGAGTAAACACATGGAAACTG
>NW_006922413.1:478462-485870 GCF_000298275.1 Orycteropus afer afer
AACTGTGGTCAATGACATGAGACAAAGTATATGTGAACTGCTGTATGGAAAGTGAATTTGCTCTGTAAATCTTCACCCAAATCACAATAAATAATAAAAAATAAAATAAAATAAAAATAATGATTGTCTACTGGGAAAAAAAAGAAAATAATTGAGCTCACGAGGAACCTGCAAATAGAGCAAGAGGCCATCATTAGAACAGAACAAGGGGATGCGACATCCCCTTGAAAATTATGAAAAGCGTGCGTTAGGTTGTATTCTTTCCCATAGTTAATCTGCATGCTGAGGAAATAATTCAGGATGCTGGACTATATGAACATCAGGACTGGAGAAGACTCATATAAATAAATAAATGTGAAGACTCATTAACAACCTGTGTTATACAGATGACACATCCTTGCTTGATAAAAGTGAAAAGGACTTGAAGCAGTTACTGATGAAGATCAGACTACAGTCTTCAGTATGGATTACATCTCAACATAAACAAACAAAAATCTTCACAACTGGATCCGTAAGCAACATCATGATAAATGAGAAATACTGAAGTTATCAAATATTTCATTTTACTTGAATCCACAAGCAACACTCATGGAAGCAGCAGTCAAGAAATCAATGTATTGCACTGGGCAAATCTCCTGCAAAAGACCCCATTAAAGTGTTAAAGAGCAAAGATGTCACTTTGAGGGGTAAAGTGTACCTGACCCAAGCCATGGTATTTTCAATCATCTCATATGCATGCAAAAGATGGACAACAGATAAAGAAGACCAAAGAAGAACTGGTGCCTTGAACTATGGTGTTGGCAAAGCATATTGAATATACCGTGGACTTCCAGAAGAATGAACAAACCTGTCTTGGAAGAAGTACAGCCAGAATGCTCCTTCGCAGCAAGGATGACAAGTCTTTGTCTCACATAGTTTGGATATGCTATCAGGAGGGACCAGTCCCTGCAGAAGGACATCATTTCCGTAGAGGGTCAGTGAAAAAGAGGAAGACCCTCAATGAAATGGACAGAAACAGTGGCTGCAACAATGGGCTCAAACAGCAACAACGGAGGATGGCACTGGCCCAGGCAGTTTCTGTCCTGTTGTACACAGGATCGCTATGAGTGGGAACTAATTTGACAGTGAGAACAAGAAGAAGATCTCAACAGGTAGGTTCTATTGCCTTTCGCTGGATTGCCTATTAAAAATCTATCCTGGTAGATAAATGATGTTGCTGTTGTTAGGTGCTACTGAGTTGATTTTTGACTCATAGTGACTCAGGTTGTTAATGAGTCTTCCTCCAATCTTGATGTTGTGCTCTTCTTCATATAGCCCAGCCTCTTGAATAATGCTATTCAAGAGCCATAAATGCTAGCTAGGTAAATGATACTACACCATTTCTTTCCCTTATTTTAAGCAATAGCTTACACTATTAAACAACAGAGATGCCAGAGTTAATGGAGTTTACAGTTTGACTGAAAACCAAAGTAAACCTGCTATTATGGAGTCAATTCTGACTCGTGGCAACCCCATGTGTTATAGAGTAGAACTGCCCCATAAGGTTTTCTTTACTGTAGTCTTTACGTAAGCAGATTGGTGGGCCTTTCTCATGGCATTATGTGTGGGTTCAAACCATGAGTAGTTGAGTGCAAACTGTGTGCCACCCAGGGACCTCTACACTTTGACCAGCAGTGCAGTTTTTGTATGTTGGGCTGACTGCGTCCAAGGATTATTTCTCAGTGTTCTTGGATATTGTAGGACATCCTTAGCCATAAATATAGATATGTGTCACTGCCCCAATTCACTGAACTTCCAGTTTCAGGGTCTGAGTCCCTTCAAGGCTGTGAGATATGTATTTTCTTCTAGGTGCTGATGGAAAAATCTTGTTCCTAAAGTAAACAAAAAGGGTCTCTTGTACCTGTGACTGAGAATTCACTAAGGCCTCAAGATAAAATTCAAATGTTAGGTGATGGAAGGAGTAAAATGTAGTTCTGATTAAGCCAGACCAGGGACACAGATTCATCCACATAGTCTTCCACACCTGTGCGCAAAATTTTCACTTTGAAATTTCAGATGAAAGTCAAACCTATCTTGTGTATCATGTCACTGACCTCTTTATGGCAGACAGTGCAGAGCGTCTGAAGGTTGTCCAGGGAGCACTGTCCTCCTCCATCATAGACTGGCTTGATGTGATCCACTTGCCAGAAATGACCCTCTACTGGGTTTCTTATCATTTCATTTAGCTGCAGTAAGAAGACAACATCAGCAATTTTCAACAAACACTGTGGGAACTGTTGATTTTGCATTGTGCAGTCATGGTTATACAGCAAAATCACAGGGAAAAATGCATTAAGATGGCTTTTTATAACTTATTAGGAACAGGAAAAAAAACACTGGGTTAGCAATTTGAAGGCAATAAAATAGGTTTCCGAAAAAGCTTTTTTCCCCCTTACCTAACTTATTTTGAAAACATTTCCATGCAAGTATAAAATATCAAGACTCCTGACAGACTGGAAAAAGCAGTTGCACCTTTGGGTTAGTTTACATATTCAGTAAACTAAACTGAAAAAAGAGTAAGAACAGATTGGAAATTAAGAATTTCTGATTTTACTGACCCAAGCAATCTTTAAGTGTTGACCTTAATGCTTTTGTGAAATTATTAATGACAGTTAAGTATTAATAGCTATCACTCAGAGCTTTTATGCTATTTACGAGGGAACTTCCCAAGTTATATGGACTGGGATGAAATTTCCAGAACATACCTCTCTAACTTGCATATCTGGAATAAACAAATATTTTTGTTTTGTTTTAAAATTAAGCAGCCACTATGTAGACCAGTATATACAAGAACCAAAAACCAAACTCACTGCCACTGAGTCGACTCTGACTCATAGTGACCACCACTGGGTTTCCAAAGTGGTATATCTTTACGGAAGTAGACTGCCCATCTTCCTTCCATGGAGCAGCTGGTGGGTTTGAACTGCCAACCTTCCAGTTAGCAGTCAAATGCCTTAGGCACTACACCACAGAGCTCCCTCCTAATACATATACATATGTGTGTGTGTATATATACACACACACACACATATAAAACCAATGATGACCTATACTAAAATGAGATGTATTTTTAACATTTAACAGAGGTTATTAAAACAACTCATACCATAGCTTTATGACTGTTTAAATATCACAAAGATGAGCATGAAGGTTATTCTTTTTTTTCCCTTGGTCTTGGGCAAGAAAGGAATTATAATTAGGCAACACCATGGCTACCAGCCACAGGTACCTCTGAGGTAGTTCTAAAGTACTTTTAAGAACACTTGTCAGACTAGAAGCATGGCACGGTCACCTGATCAATTGTACTCAGTCCATGAGGAGCCCAGAAGCTCTGAGAGGCAGCAAGCTGAAGCAGTCAACTTTGTTTAGTTGAACTCTGTTACAGCTTTCTTTACTTACACTCTGTACTGAACTTTCCAAACTCTGTTAGATTTATAATGATTTTTACTTTTGAGGTTGGCAATGTTAGAAAGAACTACAAATGGCAGTCCTATGCATCAAACAAAGGGCATATTAGCAAAAAAAAAAAAATCCATTTTGTTTTGCCTTCTGTAACCAGTTTTGCTCTGAGCAGGCGCCACTCTGAAAGACATCCAGAAAGTGCTTCTTTATTCTTCCCACATCACATTGGGCCACTCTTCATTGTCCTAAATTCACCTCTTGAAAGCAGCACTCCACCTCTGACTAATCCTCCCCAGTCTGAGCCCCATGGTGCTCCTGTGCTCTAAGCACTTGTAATGGATGTACACAATGTTACTTCTGAAGTCCTGGAGAGGCTATTTTGAAAATGTCCTTGGGTCATATCATTGTGTGTCTTTTGGAATCCAATGCACTGAGGCACCAGATGGTGAGCGGAGTTTGGCCAATACTGCCATGAAGGGTGCCAAACACCCCTCCCAATTGAACCAAAGAGTCTTTCAGGAACTCTGATGTCACTAGAGAGAGACTGTGTTTCCCTGGCTTTCAAAGACATGCTGATTCGTCTTTGTGGATATGCTCATTAATTTATTCTATCATAATTCAGCAATACTAGGTGAATAAAATGTATGATTTCTCTAAACGGCAGGAATTTATCCAACATTTTAGTGGGCAGAGGGTGACTCAGGAGTGATCCTTTTTGAATAAGCAACTACAAAAATTACATTTTGCCCTAGTTTGAAATTTAAAACTGATTAGATAATGAAATTAGAAACCTAATCAAGTTTTGGAAATCAAAATGAATACTGATGATAGTGCTAAGGAGAATATTTTGACAAAATGTTCTACCAAAATTACACTTTACAATAGAATGAACACATCTAAATTGCCTTCTTGCTATAATGGACTACATTTTGGGGGTTATCATTTGCCTCTTGTCATTCGATATTAGCATCAGGAAAGGTGGAACAACCAGGTATCAGGTACCTCTTGATGTGACGCACCATCTCTTAAAACCTCTTCCCAAAATAACTGAATCAGAATCTAATTAAGCCTCTGTGTCTTACAACTGTTATACAAGAAATACAGAGGGATAGAGGAATAAGTCAAAAAAACACTGTTAGGGTACAGGGAGATAATTCCAGAACATGGGAAATACAACAGGCAAGTTATTTTTTCAACAATTAATGATCTAAAAAAGGGAAGGGTTGCTGTTATAGATTACAGCAAAAGAGGCATATTGATCAAATGCAATGTGTGCACCATATTTCAATCCTGATTTGAATAAAACAACTATAAAAAGATTTGTTTTGAGACAATTTGGGAAAATAAAACATGGATTTATTTTTATTAAGGAATTATAATTGTGTTGGGTGTGATAATGTGTACTGGGGTACTGGGTTTATATAAAAAAAGAAAGTCTTTACTGGTTAGAAATACATAATGAAGTCCTTATGTATGTGAAATGAATTATTGTCTGGGATTGCTTTAAAATATACCAGGAGAACAACAACAACAAAAAAGAAACAAGGGGAAGGATAGATGAAATAAGAATGGCAAAATATTGATAACTTTTGAAGCTGGGTGATAGGTATACGGGTTTCCTATTCTCTCTACTTTGTATATATATATTTGAAAATTCCCATGTTAAAAAAGAAAACTAGTGAATCAATACGAATCCCTCAGAATGTTATCCTATCGACCATATGATTCTATTATAAGTTACCTGTTCTAATGGAAGCTTTGAGGTCCAGGTAATATCCAGAAGATCCTTCCTCTGACTTTTAGGGGCATCTTTCAGATGTAAAAAGAGTTCTTGTGCATTAAAATTACATAACTGACACACACCACGTTCAGTTTCAAATACTTTGGCTCGCAAGTAACTGTTATTAGATCGAATCCAAAACTCCTCCTGACATTTCAGAGAGCAAAAGCGTGAATCCCAGGTGTTCACTTTATACTCTTGCTTAGTTTGGCAAGTGGGTTGCTGACAACGAAGGCAAAGTGGATTCCCTTCACTATCCACAGCTTGCAAATAGCCTTTGGAGGTAGAAGGTTTCACAGTGAGATCAGCTTGGGCTGCACAGGGATTAAGAAATGGGACACAGGCTCCATCTCCAAGAAACTTTCTGTAATAGAACAAAACACTTAATTGTAAGTAATTTAAAGATCACTTTAGGCTAAATTGTCATTGCTTCATATAAAAGTCTTTAAAGTGTCTATACTGATAAAAAGTAAATAAAGAGCCCCCACAGACTTTGTCATTCAATGTGGTAATGAAATAGCTTTAGTCAGCACTCTCTATTTCACACCAAGTAAAGAAAAGAATAGTATGTTTAAAATAATAATAATAATTTGAATACGGATATGTTGCCTCTCGTGGGAATTTAGATGACTTCAAGTAAACGATCAGACTTTGATATTTCTGGAGAAGTTGGAAAATGAGAAATCAGAGGATGGCCATCATAGCTAATGTAAAACTCCAGCTAAAACCTTAGTGGCTACCTTGGTTTCAAAGTGTATTGAGGAGAGAGGCCATGACTAAGGTTTCCACAACTGCTCTATATGAGCCTCTGCTGACCTACTGGAAACAGAATCTTCACATCTGCAAAGTGAAAGAGTGAAGAAGCTGACAACAGTCATAGGAACTGAAACAGAAGACTTGCTAAATATTGTGCCTCAGAGTTGACCAAATTAAACTTAGAAATGGAGGTACTCTATTGTGAAAGCTCTTTGTAACCTCTAGAGTGGCTACACAAAGGCCATTAATGCAAAGTTAAAGGAGTAGTCTTAGTACTACTATATCCTACTAGTAAAATCCTTACTTTGTGGAAGGGCCCCTAGATTCCTTTGTGATCAGTCGGACATAGCCCCCATCATTCTTCACCTTGTCCATTGAGGCTGCAGCAACATCTTCTTTGGTTATGTATCTGTAAAACAATTACATGTTAAACACACTTTCTCTCTCTTACTTAACAATTTCTCTCTTTCACGATCATAAAAGCCATAAGAGAAAGAGCAAGACACATTTCTACTCATTGTGTTAAAATTAAAGTGAAGAAATGGCATTTTCTCCTTTATATTGGTCTACATTATGTGGAAAACATATATACATGCTGCTCAAGGGCCATGGAGGCGGTATCTTTTGACCTCCTTTAACTGCACAAGAGGAAGACAGAAGCACCATCAGCAGGCAAGGTCTGTTCCTGTGAGGCCAGACATGCCGCCACCCTCCAGCTCTCTTACCAACCTTGACACCAACCATCCCTCCTATGGCACCTCTTTGCTGGGCTTGATAATGCACTGCAGTGGCCATACAGAGCTCACAGATTATGGGGTTTATTAGGAAAGCAACAGGCTACAATTCAAGTTCAGGAATCTGCTCAGGATACAGTTCCTCAATCAGGACAGTCTCCCCTCTGCTGTGCCCTTAGACATGCCTCTCTGGCCCTTGGCCTCTAGACCTGGCCTCTGCCTCTGTGGGCCAGGTAAGCCTGCCACTCTGCCCAGTGCCTCTTGGTTCCACTGCTGCTGTCTCTCGGCCGGGTATCTCTCTCAGCTGGGCACCTCTCTTAGCCAGCAGTGACATTCCCCCTCTGTCTGTAGGAGGGTTCATTTTAAGCTGGGTAGAGTGGCAAAACTAACCAATCCCAACATCAGAGTTCTCATGAGACAGCGAACTTTTCCAGAAGATTACTTTGTGCTGCTCCAACAGAAATATCCCAGGTGGATGGCTTTAACAACCAGGAGTTTAAAAGTAGCTACTCAGTTGCTCATGGCAAATTCCAGCACAAAGTTAATTGCCAGTCTCATTACAGGAAATAACTACTGCCAGTTGACCAGCCAAACTGACACACATTTGCATGGTCCCACGCAGTAATACGGTGGGAGTTACAAAGAGTATGGCTTTTCTAGCCATGCAACTCACTACACCATATATATATATATGTAT
>NW_006922413.1:485970-491444 GCF_000298275.1 Orycteropus afer afer
ATATATATATATATATATACATATATATATATATAGTTCTAAATTAGCTTTTCCAGGATTTATTTTTCTAAGAAATCCAAGAGTCATTCAACATCCTCTAGACCAATTTTCATTTAGGGAGAAAAAAGAGTGGGTACAAGAATAAGAAATGACCAAATAAAATACATGCACAACTGACAGGCTTAAGTACATAGCTTCCTGAGCTGGGCAGAAAATCTCTAACTGAATTTACCTCCCTCTTGGACTTCCTCCAAATCACCTAAATCACTATAATGGTGAGATCAGTGTATTCAGGTAAAGCAATTCTCTTTTTAGCTAATCAGGTTTAATTACATCTTCTATAATCTCAAGGCTGTTTCCATTATTATTAGTCCAATCAGGGTTTATGGAATCTTCCACTGAAATAAAGCCACTCTTGATGAGGGATTCAGAACCTTATTATACAACACTATCAATACCACACAACAATTTAGGGATTGGAAAGTAAAGAGTAAAATTATTCCAATAAAGGTGACGGGGGAATTTAAGTGGGTAAAATGCAATTACCCAATTAATTCCTTCTAATTAGCATGGCCAAGTTTCTCTGGTAGTTTATATCTATTGTAGATATTTTTCTGAAATTAGTTGAAACACAAATTTCTTCATATTTTTCAGTACTTTATTTGGTAGGCTGACAATAAAGTTAAACCACAATGGAATTGTTGTAATAGATGTAGGTAAAATTTTAGAAATTTACTTTTATGCTGTTAAGGTGATTTTAATAATCAACATTTCCTTTTTATAAACTGTTTCATTACATTTTTGATTAGGTGATACATGCACATGGTTCAAAATTCAAAAGGCATGAAACAGTGTATATGGTGAAGAATACATTTCTCTCCCATTTTCTTCTATTCTTGGCCCTAAAAGCCACTTCCCTTGCCAGTTTTTTACATATCCTTTTATGTTTTTCTTTTATTGAAATACAATTTATATATCATAACGTTCAAGGTTCCTGGGTGGTAGCACAAATGGTTTGTGATCAGCTACTAACCTAAAAGTCTGTGGTTTGTACCCATCCATCAGCTCCATGGAAAAACTGCTTCCATAAAGATTATAGCCAAGAAAACCCTACGGATCAGTTCCACTCTGTAACACATGGGATCACCACAAGTCAGGGGCTGACTCAATGGAAGCTAACACAAAAACCATAAAATTCAACATTTTAGGGCTTACAATTCAGTGGATTTTGATATATTCATAAGGGTGTACAACTATTACCACTATATAATTCCAGAACATTTTCATCATCCCCAAAAGAAACCCCTATATTCATTGGCACACTCTCCATTATATTTTTTAATTTAAAAGAATGGTAGTTGTTGTTGTTGTTGTTATGTGCTGTCGAGTCAGACCTGACTCATAGCGACCCCTCCTTGGGTTTCTGAGGCAGTATCACTATGGAAGTAAATTGCCCCATCTTCCTTCTGAGGAGTGGCTGGTGGGTTTGAACCACTAGCCTTCTGATTAGCAGTCAAGTGCCTTAGGCACTATACTACCAGAGCTCCCTAAAAGAATGGTAGCATACTATAAACATACTAGAAACACTAACCTGCATGGTACTCTTTTTACTTAAATATACACCTCATAGATCTTTCCATAGTGATATACACATATGCGCTGATAAATGTTCATAAAACATTCATTGAAATAGGATATTATATGAGTTGGATATTGTGTAAACACCATATTAAAACCTTATGGGAGCTTGTATCTAGTTGTCCTTGTCACCACTGCTGCTGGAGCTGTTGGCAGAGGCTGGAGGAATGGGCGACAGCACTGGTGGTGGCTGAGAGGACAGCGGTGGGAGCAGAGTGAGAGAAAGCAATCAGGGAGGGAGCGGAGCATGCCCAACCCCACCTGCTGTTCCACCTGCCTGAGCAGCAGGAGCAGCCCAGGCCCTACAGCCCCACTGCCCACAGTGCAAAGCCTGACAGTCCAGACCCAGAGCCATGTCCTCTACCTCACCTGCCTATATCCCACACATAGTCCAGTGCTGCAAGAGTCTGGGTTTGAGATCGTTAAAATTATTAGGGAGAAATAATAAACAGAAAGAGAGCTGCTTTCCCTTTAAAAGATATAAAGAACTTTATGAGATCATGGACATACATGTGGCTGGATGTTGCCCAAATGGACATTAAGCGATGTGTACCTGTATAGAGATGCCGTATTCTCTTTAATATCTGCATGCTATTCCATTATTTGGATAAACCATATAATATATCTAATCAGTGTCTGATTAATAGGCATTTAGGTTGCTTCCAATCTTTGCTATCACAAATAATGCTGCAACAAACATTCTATGCATGTATATTTTTGTATACATTAAGTATATGTAGAATATATTCTCAGACATAGAATTGTTGGGTCAAAAATCATGTGTACTTAAAAAGAAAGAAGGAATAATAATAATTAAAAAATCATGGGTGCTTTAAATTTGGCAGATTTTGACAAATTGCTCTCCTTTGAGGTTATACCTATTTATATGTCTACCAGCAACATATGCATTGGATGTATTCTCACACTTTCACTAGCACACAGTATTTCATTTATTTAAACCTCTGTTAATAGTGACAGGTATCTCATTACAGCTTTACATTTGCATTTCTCCTATTAAGAGTAAGTAAGGGTGATATATCTTTTCATACGTGGATTAGTGGTATAGTGCCTAAGGCATTTTATTGCTAACCAGAAGGCTGGCAGTTCAAATCCACTAGGCACTCCTCAGAAGGAAGACTGAGCAATCTACTTCCATAGAGATACCACCACAGAAACCCAAGGAAGGGTTGCTGTGAGTCGGGACAACTTGACGGTAGTATTTTTTTTTTAAATCTGCCTTAAAACAAAAAGAAATTAAATCATAGTGAACTGCATTAGAGTTCCTTAACTTGCACTTGTTAGTTCTTAAACTTACCCCTATTTCTTCAACTATTTTATTCCCTTGACAAAAGCACTTCCCTAAAGTATTTTTGTGGATTCTAAATGAATTCAAAAGCTTCCTAGCATTGAGGGGGAATAGGATATTAAGACTTGCCTCAGGTATTATTCGCTGTTTAAAAGCTTAGAGACCTAATTCTGTAACTTTAAAAGGTGCTGAGAAATCTATTCAGAGATTTAAGAACTAAAAATAAACTCCTGTTTCCGACAAGATGTTTAAACACAAACTTTTGTAAACCAAAGAAACAGATCAACCAACTCCAGGGCAGGGACTGACAATTTTTCAAATCTCATTACAATTTTCCACTGAGGTTTGCTAGGAAGTTCAGGTGAGTATACCAGCTCTGAAAAGGATTATGGTAAAATCCCAGTTTTGGCAAATAGGGAAGTGGGGAATGTTGGCTAAACTGATTCCTGGGTTGGGATGGAAGTACATAATGGCTATTTTTGTGAGGACAGACATGTGTGCTTTGAAAAGTAGCCCATATCACTGAAAACAAACCTGGCTGTAGGTTGCTACCTTGCTTTGGAGATCATCTCATTGAGGGTCTTCCTCTTTTTTGCTGACCCTTTTCTTTACCAAGCATGACTTCCTTTTCCAGAAAATGGTTCCTTCTGACAAGTCTGGCCATTCTCGCTTCTAAGGAGCATTCTGGTTGTACTTCCAGTAAAGATTTGTTTGTTCTTCTGGCAGTCCATGTTATTTTCAGTATTCTTCGCCAATAGCACAATTCAGAAGCATCAGTTCTTCGGTTTTCCTTATTGTCCAGTTTTCACATGCATATGAGTCGACTGAAAATATCATGGCTTAGGTTAGGCGCACCTTAGTCTTCAAAGTGACATCTTTTCTCTTTAACACTTTAAAGAGGTCTTTTGCAGCAGATTTTCCCAGTGCAACAATGGCTAGTTCCATGGGTGTTGACTGTAGATCCAGGTAAAACAAAATCCCAACAACTTCAATCTTTTCTCCATTTATTATAATGCTGCTTATTGATTCAGTTGTGAGGATTTTTCCATCAAGTTTACAGCCTCGGAAAATCTATGGGGCAGTTCCACTCTGTTCTACAGGGTTGCTGAGTCAGAATTGACTCTATGGCAGTGGTGGGGTAATGAGGCTTTGTCTGTGCAGGGTGTGTTCTAAACCTATTGCTTCAGAGCTATAGAAAGAGCAGATAAGATACAGAAGCAAACATGTAGCACAGAACACAGATGCCATGGCAAATCACAAAACCAAGGAATGCCTTTAGGCATATGAGTTTGTGCATAAAGCATAAATTAAAAGTTCCTACCACCCCACAAGCCCCTATTCTTAAATCAGAATAGGATTCTCCACAGTGGCACTATTGACATTTGGAAACAAATTACACTTTGTTTGAGGTGGGGGGGGGGCAGTACTGTTCATGGTATGATTTTTATAAACATCCTTGGCCTCTAACCACTAGGCGCCTCCCAGTAATACCCCCAGTCATTACAATCTAAAATGTCTACAGATATTGTCAATCTGTGGGACAAAAATGCCCCTGGTTAAGAACCACAACCTTACAGGAAACCTTTGGTATAATTTTCTAAGATACCCTTCCAGACACTTTGTATGTCAATACTTGCAGTCATATGTATGCGTATATGTCTATCCTTTTTTTATTACACTTATTTTTACCTTTAATCATTTATCATGAGTTATAATTCTATGTACTCACACCCTACCTGATACACTGAAATATGGAGATAGCATAATTTAAGAAGCCACCCATTCCTACTCCCACCTCCTACTGGAAAGACTTCTCTCTGTGTATGCATGGAAAAGACTAGAGAATAGAGATAAAAAAAAGTGATAAGGATGAAGATAAATGACAGGTTTATGGAGCCAGCAAGAGCTAAAAAGGCTTTCTCTGCCAATGCTGTTGTTTGGTTTGTTGCTTTGTGATCTCTTCCAAAGCAAGAACTGGACTACCAAACTGCTGACCATTCTCCCTCATAACCTTGACTTTGCGCTAAGGAAAGAGACTACAAAGAATGGGGATTTAAGATCACATAAAGGAATACTTGATCTCAAGCTCAGCAAACGTGGTTGTGATGCCAAGACAGGAGAGACAAGGAAGGGCCAGAGATCTGAAAGGGCCCTGTGATGATCAGAGTAAAGCAATCATGAATGCCTGCCAGTTAACCTTTGCTTCCATTCCTTTCCAATCATCATAGGCATGATGATAGTCACTGTCCACCACTTGGGTGGTGGTGCATTCGGTTAGAACCAGCTTCCCTGCTGCACAGTACCCTAAATCCACACCAATGAAGTGCAGGGTGGATGGAGTCAAGAGGCAACTGCTGATGTGCTAAGAAGGAAATGTCTTCCTGTTGTTCTTAAGTGTCCTAGGCTTGGCAGGTCACAGGCTACATCAACCTGTGACCCTAGCTTCTCCTCTGATGACGGACTCATGATGAGTAAGATCCAGACAGAACAGGTCTTTTACAACAGATATGATCAAATTTTTTAAAAATAC
>NW_006922413.1:491544-521098 GCF_000298275.1 Orycteropus afer afer
GTATGTCATTTTATAATTTCTTTTTAACTCACCAGGATTTCATTAGCGAATACATAAAAGGCTTCAGAACCCTGTAGAAATGACCACAAAAAGTAATAAATAAAATAAAAATAGACAATTCATACCTTTTGGTACTATTCTGTTTGGTTTGTTGCTTTGTGATCTCTTCGAAAGCAAGAACTGGGCTACAGAACAACTGACCACTTTTCCTGATAATCCTTTGCTTCATGGCAGTTAGACTACTCCATTCTCGAACAAACCTCAAAATCTAGCAGAAAATAAGATAATGAAAAGATGTGGCAGGTCATTAGGCATCTTTCTCTGAAAGTCAAGCTGTCTACATCAGAAGACCAAAGTTTATTGTACTCTCACAATAAGTTTTTGAGTTTCCAATAAAAATCTTCCTTTAATTTGATGCTGTTTCATATTTTTGTTGTGAACTGTCTACAGCCACTTACAAAAAGATCTCATATTAATTCAAAGACGGCGAGTCTCAGGGGCCCTAGTACATGCCCTTAATGAGCATAAGGACCAACAGTGATAACGTGCTCACTGAGCCCAAAAGCAGTCTCTGTGTGGAGCACTAATGCCAGCGGAGGCCAAGGCAAAACTGGGGAAATCAGGTAATATGGTGCTGCCAGAGTGACAGGACACATCTGAGATTGGCTTTGTACCAGGGCTTTGGACAGGTTCTTTCTGGTTCAGTCATGACTGACAAAGCAAAACTGGAATGGTCTAGGATTTGTAAAATGTTGGTGGATTGGAACAGGAAAAATGATGGGTCAACATACTGCTAGAACCTTAATCTCCCTCTTAGGAAACAAGCAGTGTGCATAGTACACAGCAACCAAATCACTTGATTGGCAGTCAGAAACAACTCTGGCTCAAAAATGGTGACTAACAGCATGTGTGTTGCTCTCCAGAGTCCTGAAAATAATCCAGTCTCTCACATAAGGTTCCTGCAAGGCTCACTACACCTTGTATAGGTCTCCTATTTCAGGGCTTTGACCTGTAACTTCTCCCATTTGGATTATTGTTCTGCTTCACTCATATCTAAAAAATTCAGGTCTGTTCCAATTTTACTTTGTCAGCCCAGATTGAATGGTACAGCCCTGCTATGTACCCAGCTGATTAAATTATCAGAGGAGAATAGCCATGAATAAATGGGAAATTTTCATTAAAGTTACCTATATCTTACTTAACAGCTTTAAACCAAAACCCACTGCTGTTGAATTAACTCTGACTCATAGTGACCATATAGGACAGAGTAGAACTGCCCCATAGGGTTTCCAAGGCTGTAATCTTTATGCAATCTTTCTCCTGTGGAAGGGCTGGTAGTTTGAAATGCCAATCTTTTGGTTAGCAGCTGAGCACTTTAACCACTGCACCAATGGTTTGCACTCAACTGTTAACCTAAAGGTTGGTGATTCGAACCCGCCCAGCAGTACTGTAGAAGCTAGGCCAGGCAATTGCTTCTGTTCAGATTACAGCCAAAAAAAAAAAAAGAAAGAAAAAAAGAAAAGAAAAACCAAACACTATGGAACAGTTTGATTCTGTAACAATGGGGTTGCCATGAGCTGGAACTGACTCAACGGCAGTTAACAACGTATCTTACGACATATCTTACTTACCTGGAGCCCTTGGGTAGTACAAACAGTTAACACGCTTGGCTGCTAACTGAAAAGCTGGAGTTTGAGTTCACCCAAAGGTACCTCGAAAGAAAGGCCTGGTGATTGATCTACTTCCAAAAAATCAGTCATTGAAAATTCTGTGGAGCACAGCTCTACTCTGACATTGGGGATCTTCATGAGTTGGCGGGGACTTGATGGCAATTGGTTACTGATTATATCTTATTTACCAGTCAATTACACATCACTGCTATTTTCTGGGAATCTGAGAGGCAGAGTAAGATAATAACAGAGAAAATAGCTCACTGCTACCTTTCCCTTTAGGACAGGTGCAGCTGACCCATGGGCCATGTTTCATTTCCACTGAGAAGAGAAAATAATAGTCGCAATGTTCTTGTAAAAATGGTGCTCTGCATGCAGGGCCAGTCCCTGTGCACACTGACCCTTCTCAGCAATGAAGGCAAAGTGGCCGTGGATCAGAATGAAGGCCTCCCTGGGGTGTACTTCGCCTGTGGCTGCTCAGCGGTGACTCTATGAATTGAAAGTCACCTGACATGGTATTATCCATGCTCTCAGAATGTGTCATTGTTAGAGCTTAACCTTAAAAGATAAAATGTGATTCTGTGAGATACAATTATCACAGCTGCTAATCTTGTGAATGAGAAATTAAATGATGATTCTATCCACAGAAACTGCAATGTTAGGTGTGATCATTTGCCAAGGAAACAGATTTCACATTTATTCTTAGCACTGCCTGAATTGATTAAAATGCATTTAGTGACTTGACTCTTCAACAGGCCATGAAGTGTTCTGCTTTATTAATCTCAACATGATCATTAAAATTAATAAACAGATCTTTATTTAAAATCAATGCATGGAACTATACTTACCAGTGAACGATTTTGTTTTAGCTGAAAGTTTGGTGATAAATCTTCCCAAAGGTCTACTTTTATATCCAGAGGAATGAAATTACAGTTCATCTGTTTTCCATCCTGATTATAGATTAGGAAGAAAATATTAATAAATTTTTGTCTATAGGCACTAGTAATTATTCAATTTCTTTTACTTTTTATTGTGATTTGGATGGAAGTTTACAGAACAAATTCATTTTCCATACAGCAGTCCATATACATTTTGTTTCATGACATTGACTGCAATCTCCAAAATGTAACAGCTCTCTTCCCACTTCCTTCCTGTAGGAACAACTCTCTTCCCACTTCCTCCCTCTTCCCTGTGTCCTTCTTTCCTATCCATTCCTGCCCCTGAGCTATCTCCCTGTACAAATATTGCCTTTCTGTTTTCCCATGATTGATCTTTCTAAGGGGTGTGTCTACCTGGTATAAATGTTCACTCTATATGCCTGTATAAAAACCAAATCAAACTCACTGTCATTGAGTTGATCCCAACTCACAGTGACCCTTGTTGGTTTTCCAAGGCAGTAAATCTTTATGGAAGCAGATTGCCCCATCTTCCTTCCATGGAGTGGCTGATGGGTTTGAATTACCAACCTTCTGGTTAGCAGTCAAATGCTTTAGGCATTATGCCACCAGAGCTCCTTATATGCCTGTATAAGCACTAGCAATTATTTTAAAAAGGAATAATTACATTATAGCATAGGCTATGGATTGAAATGTGTCCCGCCCCCCCCCCAAATATGTGTTGGAATCCTAACCCCTATACCTGTGGATGTAATCTTGTTTGGGAATAGAATTTTCTTTGCTATGTTAATGAGGCCCTACCATTAGGTGTGTCCTAACCCTACGCTATGTTATTTAAAAAAAAAAAAAGCAGATTTTGACACAGAAGCAAGCACACATGGGGTTGGGATAGGGGAAGACAGATGCCACATGAAGGTTGCCCAGGAACTAAGGAACACTGGGGCTACAGAAGCTGAGAAAGACAATGCTCTTTCCCCAGAGTTGATACAGAGAGCTCTGTGGTGACCCAAATTTGAACTTCTAGCCTCAACTGTGAGAAAAGAAATTTGTTTTCTTCAACCACCCATTTGTGGTATTTCAGTGACAGCAGCAGTAGGAAACAGACAGCACAGATTTTCCAGTTTCCTAATGATAAACTGAGCTGACACATTCTAGACAAGGGTCTACCCCAAATGGCTACTCTGAAAGGTCAGCTGAGTCAAGGTGGGGAAGGTAGGCTCTAAATTACAGCCTGCATGTCTCTACCTAGGAGCTCTGGTGGTGTAGTGCCTAAGGCATTTGACTGCTAACCAGAAGGTTGGTGGTTCAAATCCACCAGCCACTCCTCAGAAGGAAGGCTGGGCAATCTACTTCCATAGTGATACCTCCTCGGAAACCCAAAGAGGGGTTGCTATTTTTTAAAGTTTTTTTTTTTTTTTTTTTTTACATTTCCACCTATCCCCAGCTTTCAGCACTCAGCCTGGGGTGCTGTGTACATTGCCCTGTCATATTCTTTTCTATTGCCCAATTTAAAAATAAGTGTCAAACAGTACACTGGTATACTGCAAATCAACAGAAGAATAATACATCCCTGAAATTAACTGTAGTGCAACCACTCCCAAATTCACACATCATTTTCTTTATTGTCATTGAAAATATCAGCATTGAATCAAAGGAGGGCATCATCACCCTCCCCAAAAGGACTGACAAACCTGTTCATTCTTAAAGGAACAATGGAAGCTAGAAGGCAAAAAAGAAATTCTAGAGAAATGATTTCAACATTAGCTTCCCGAAAGCAATGTGTATCCAAGAGGACTGACTGCCAATAGGACCTGAGATCCTTAGCACATGGAAAGTAAATGGAGGGTGAGCAGAACTTCATTGAGATCTCAATAATTAGCTGCACAATATTCTGAAGTCTTAAGTGTAACATAGGAGTTCTGGTGGCACTGTGGTTAAAGCACTGGGCTACTAACCAAAAAGTTGGTGGTTTGAATCCACCAGCAGCTCCGGGGGAGAAAGATGAGTCAGTCTGTTTTGGTAAGGATGTACAGCCTTGGAAACTATGGGGCACTTCTACTCTGTGTCCACTGTGTTGACATTGACTTGATGGCAGTGGACTTGGCTTTTTTTTTCGTGAGGGTAAAAAGTGCAATGTAAATCTATTGCATCAGCAATAGTTGAGCTCATGTTCTAATTCTCTCAGCCAAAATGAACTATTCTAGCTCCCTTAATCACTTTGGAAGAAACATACAAAAAGTTCTTATATATTGATTACAAGTTTAGATTTGTAATTGCTATTGTAAACACTGAGTTAGACTTGGGATTCTGGCTGAAAAGAATAGTTTTTTAGATTTATATTGCTATTATGATGCAGGATGCTAAACATCTGGTAATGCTCTTCTTTTAGATACTGAAACCCCCCTCCCTGACAAATTTCTATTTCTAGATTTTACTTCAGCTCTTCTAAGGCAAAAAAGGGAAAGCTTTCATCTCAAACTCTACTATAGCTGTGAAAAGACATGTTAACATTTCACTTGATTAGTGTCTCATATTTAGAAAAATTAACTGACTGATAACATTTTATAGCAAAGGGATGTGTAAGTGTTTAGAATAGTCATTAAGGACCAGCAAAATGTACCAGCGTCCATTAACAGGGACCTCAAGAAGATGACGTGCCCCCTGCTGCAAAGGTTGGGTAGCAGAGCCAGAAAAAGAGCCAGAGAGGCTGTCAATGTTAGTGCAGTTTGGCAGCACGCATGACTATCCTCCACTAGAAGTTTGAAGTTTTTCTTTTTGTTCTCACCCAGAAGGTGGAAAACACAGATGAGACAGATGATCCATGAGGCAGAGCTTTCCCTGTCCAGAGCAAAAAGCTTCAAGTGCACAAGGGCTTCTGAATTGCTGCAGTCTGCTCTGTCTGGCATCTGCCTTTGGCTTCTCGACCTTCAGGCCCTGCTGGGGACCTGGCTCAGGCACTTAGTTAGACCTGCTCTAGCAGAGTTCCATGTCTTGGCATTCCCCCAATTAGGCTCTCCACGTCTAGAGTCTCCACATGGTAGGATGGGGTCCAAGCCTATAGGAGCAACATTACTTATGGCCTGGTTTGGTCCTTGGTATTTCTCTCTCTTGGCTGTGGCCCCATTCTTTTTTTTTTTTTCTCTTTTTATTGTGATTTGGGTGAAAATTTACAGAGCAAATACACTTTCCATACAGTAGTTCACATACACTTTGTCTCATGACGTTGACCACAATTTACCACAATGCAACATCTCCCCTCCTACTTCCTCCCGATAGTTACCTCTTCCCTGTGTCCATCCCTCCATGCACTCCTGCCCCCTGAGCTGTCTCCCTGTGCATAAACAATCCGTCTTTCTCCCATGCTTGTTCTCTCCAAGGAAAGGAGTGTATCTACCTCAGGTAAATGTTCAGCTCATATGCCTGTCTATTATTTGGCTGGAAGCCACAGGTATGCATTCAATTCCAGACCTGAAGGGCATCTAGGGGCCATAGTCTCAGTGGTTACACCAGGCTCTACTGGGCCAGCAAACCTGGTCCCCCCCCCCTTTTTTTTCCCAAATGATTTTGAGTTTTGTTCCACATTGTTCTCCTTGTCTATCCAGTATCTCCTACATAGATCCTCTTCCAAGTGGTTGACAGTAGTAGCCGGGCACCATCTAGTTCTTCTGGTCTCACAGTCATATAGGCTGCAGATCGGATGGTGTACCAGTCGCTAGGCCTAAGACTAATTGTTTCCATGAATTTTTGGTTTTCTTCATGCTTCTTGGCTCTGGATGAGGAGAGACCTATCGTTGCATCTAGATGGCAGCTTGCAAGCTTTTAAGATCCCAGTTGCTACTCGCCACAGTAGGACGTGGAACAATGTTTTATGTAGTATGTTATACCAATTGAGCTTGATGTCCTCTGTGACTATGGTCCCGAGCCCACAGGTTCAACTAATGGGTCCCTCTGGGTAGCTGGCTGTGATCAAGCATTGACTACAACTTTGCCCCTTGTCAGCTCCATTATACACCTGGGAATTCAGATCATACACATAAAGTTATAGGACCACTGTCTGCCAACCCTATACATGTTCTTGGGTACACTCCCCACTTCATAGACACACCTAATATTTCAGCCTGTCCACCACCCATCTATCCACCCATATACCTGTGTTTGCCTTCACTGACCAGGCCGTACTATATGCGCAAAAGGGTTCATCTTTGTTGTCTGTACTTCGCATGTACCTCTCTATATCTTTCTCTTCCTCAATGCCACTATATTGATCATTCACATTTGGTACACTGCCCTTCTCTTCACGCAAATCAAAACTTATCTCTATCTATCTAACAGTATTCCCTCCACTCCCCTCCCACCCCTGATAACCAACAAAGAAAATGTCCTTCCATAGATAAGCATTTCCTTGACTTTTACAATAATGGACTAATACAGTATTTGTCCTTTTGTGATTGACTTATTTCACTCAGCATAATGTCCTCCAAGTTCATCCATGTTATGCGGTGTTTTGCAGATTCTACATTATTCTTTAGGGTTGTATAGTATTCCATTGTGTGTATGTACCATAGTTTGGATATCCACTCCTCAGTTGATGGACACATAGGTTGTTTCCATCTTTTGGCTATTGTAAATAGTGTGTGGCCCCATTCTTGAGGCTGCATAGGGGTTTTGGTATTCAAGATTCTAGTCATCTCCTCCTCATAATATTGTATAGCACCTCATCTATATTTGGCTTAGCAGAAATCTTATCACTGAAAGACTGGTCAGCTCCAATACAGTTCACAAGTTATTTTTTTAAAAAATATTCTTTCATTAACTAGATGACTCATAGTTTTAAACAGCTATAAATAAAAGTATAAATTTGACATTGTAGAACAAACCAAAGGAGCCCTGGCAGTGCAGTGGTTAAAGTGCTCAGCTGCCAACTGAAAGGAGAAAGATGTGGCAGTTCTGCTCCTACAGGGTTGCTATGAATCAGAATGGACTTGATGACAGTAAGTTTGGGTTTTTTGGGTTTTTTTTGAGTTAGACCAAACCAAAGCATTCATACTTTCATCAAATTTTTCCTCCAATCCTCCACCAGTTTACCTCAGCCAAAGATTCTCATATGGTTCATAAGAAGCATTAAAAGAGGATCCACAAGGTCAAAAGTGCTTTCATAATAATAGTAAGACGTTATTTGCCTTTTTACTTTCATTCTCTGACGAGTGTACAGTGACGTTTTCCAGAGGCTACATGACATTGTGCTATCTCAACAAATTAAATGCAGAGGCAGACATGCGAATCCAACTGTCTTCCAGTAAGGCTTTAAAGACAACTGCTAGAAATATACAGTGCCACCCTTCTCACTAAATATTTTTGTTTTAAAAACTATAATACTTTTCCATAAAAATGTTATTTATATAAATACGTAAAGGCTTTATTGCTTTTACTTTACTGTTATTTTAAAATGAATAAATGGAGCTTTTTAAATGTCTTCATTTTAATTTCAAATAAGGTCAATATCAATAGATACAGTCCACACTGGGGATCCTCAATAATTTTCAAGAGAACAAAGAGATTCTGCAATTTAAAAGTCTGAACATCACTAACCTAGGCTGTAGCAGGAATCTGAGGAATCACATGGTTCAAGCCTCTCAGAGTTCACGCAACATGGCTAGGCTTTTGTAAAGCTGCTGCTGTTGCTGCTAATTATCAGTGCAGGAGCTAATATTCTTTTGAGAGCTTATTGTGGTTGGGCCCTGTGCTAAACGCTTTGCATATGAAATGAATTAGCTAGTTTTGTCCTTGCAAAAATTCTCTACATTTTATAATCTGGGTAAAGGAGGCACAGACCAACTAAGGAATGTGTCCAAGATGAAATAACAGATGTAAACTGAGGCAGTCTGACCCTGAAGTCTGTGCTCTTAACCACCCTACTGTCTGGTCTCTCATTGTCTTTAGATTTTATATAGGTATTTGAGAATTGGCTTTAAAGTCCATCTCACGGAATAAAACTAAATATCTCCATTGAAACATGTAAAAAGGAAGCCTTTTATGTTTCAACTTACAGAATCTGCATGATGCTTACCTTAGTGTAGAGATGAATCCGGTCAGTATTTTTACTTGCACGGTACATTAACATGTCATATACTGGCAAAGTCACTGAACTCTTCACCTGTTCTAATAAAGAAGACAAAAGAAGAGAGTTATGTGTGCTCTTTCCAAAACAGCTTATTTTAATCTTCTGCAGGTTAGACGATGAAATAGCTATATTAAAAGAATCAACATAGTTGATGAAGCATGTGTGTGGATTTGAAATAAAACTGCCACAGTAGGTCATCTGGGAGTCCCTACGTGGTGCAAACTGTTAAGTGCTCAACTACTAGTGGAAATGCTCAATTACTAGCTGAAAGGCTGGCAGTTCGAACCCACCCAGAGACTCCCTGGAAGACAGACAGTGAAAAACCTAGGCTCACAGTTCAACTCTGACACACGTGGAATTGACTCAATGGCAGCTAACAACAACAAAGGTCACTGCATACTCTCTTCCATGGTAATCAGTTGCTTTTCACTTTTGCTAATGCCCCAACAAGAAATAAACAGACTCAGAACTAGCTGAGAAATGATACAAGTTAGGCATAAGGGAGAATGTCCTGCTACGAAGAGTTGTTATTAGTTATTTTAGTCTTGAAGGAATCTAGAATCTATCTGTTTTGCTAGAGTGGATTTAAGTTGAAGATGAAAGCATACCACCATATTGATTAAAAACAGCAATACACCTATACTTTTATATCAGCCACTTAAATGCCTGATTCTCTATGCCTTGGAGCCTCACATTCACAAAAGGAGATGAGTGGACAAGCTTTCTTTCTGGTTGTCTCTTTTTCCTTAACCCCTTTCTCAGTCCCACTGTATAATATATTTTGCAAGACAGTTAGGGCGAGACACAAACTGGTCTAAATAACGATCATGGTTAACATTTACTGAGCACTTAAGATGTGCCAAGCACCCTTCTAAGTACAAATATTATCTTTTCTTAATTCATTCATATTTCAAATAACTCTCAGAAATAAGTAGTGATTATACAGATAAGGACACTGAAGCACATTAGCTTACCGAAGGCCACACTGCTACTAAGAGGACTTAAATCCTGTCTTCTGGATCCAGAGCCTGAGCTCATAACCTCGGCAATATTTCTGAAAGTACTTTCTCAGCTCTGAAAACCTAAGATTTGTTTCCATTTTACTTGCCAATGGCATCATATTATTATTTTTCTGATCAAGGCATCGGTCAACTTACAAACTTAGTTTGTGGATTACTACCATATTTCACAAATTCAGAAGTGAACATTTTCTACATTTGAACATCTCTGAAATTGGTATGTCTTTGGCTCAATAACCATGCCCAATCTTACAATCAATGTTCCCAGGTGAAGACTGTGAAGTAGTTGTCATCGCCGAGCGTGCATTAGCTTAGTCTTATCTGTTATCCTGTCCTCACGGCACTGTTGTTAGTACACAGGTGGAGTTTAATTATCTTTAAAATGATCTCAAAAATTTTCACTATGATTTTGTATTTAAAAAGTTATGTATGTCAAAAAATTGGGGTATAGAGCAGAGAAGCATATGTTTGATATCAAAGAAGCAAATATGTATCATTGGAAGAATAGCCAACATTTTTTTTATCTTCTTGACAAGAAATAGCCAAGCACTTCATGGGACCTAAGGAAAGAAGATCCCTGTAAATTAGGTAAGCTATCTTACATCTGATTACCACAATGTGCAAAAAGATTGCCTATTACATGTTAAGCAAAGCAACTGAAGGCAGGCGAACCTATAGAATCCCTCTGAATAGATTAAGGAAATGTCAAAGGAACAGAGAGTAGTAGCATGATCTGGTCTGGACTACTGCTGAAGTACTATATCATAGTTGAATTGGCAGGGTTTTCTCTTCTTAATGGTACATACAATAAGTGCATTTTACAATCAACATGTCTTTAGATTTGAAGAGTTATGGTTAATGCTTAAGAATCAGAAGTCAATTCTTTGATAAAAAGTATTGTGAGAACAATTCCAAATTGGTTGGTATTCATTCTTTGTACCTAGCTACTTTGGGGGAATATATTTATAAAGAAAACAGAAATCCTCACAACAGGACCAATAAGCAGAATCACGATAAATAGAGAAAAGACTGAAGTTGTCAAAGACTTCATATTACTTGGTTCTATAATCAACGTCAATGGAAGCAGCAGTCAAGATATTAGACAATGTATTGCATGGGGAAAATCTGCTGCAAAAGACCTCTTTCAAGTGCTGAAGAGCAAAGATGTCCCCTTGAAGAGTAAGATGCACCTAACCCGAGCCATGTTATTTTCAATCGCATTATATGCATGTGAGAGCTTGACAATGAATAAGGAAGACTGAAGAAGAGTTAATGCTTTTGAGTTGTGGTGCTGGCAAAGAATACTGAAAGTACCATGGACTGCTAAAAGAACTAACAAATCTGTCCTTGGGAAAGTGCAGCCAGAATGCTCCTTGGAAGCGAGAATGGCCAGATTTTGCCTCACCTACTCTGGTCATGTTGTCAGAAAGGACCATTCCCTAGAGAAGGATATCATGCTTGGTAAAGTGGGGGGTCAACCAAAAAGGGGAAGGCCCTCAACAAGATGAATTGACACAGTGGCTGCAACAGTGGACTCAGGTAGAGCTGGCACAGGACTGGACAGCATATCGTTCTATTGTACATAGGGTTGTTATAAGTCGGAGGCGACGTGATGGCCCCTAACAACAACAACAACAACATTTCTCTTTCCCATGTTTCTGTGAAGTGTCATTTAATGGCTCTCTAATGATGCATCTTTTAAGACATGGCTATCCACTCCTCGGAAGGAAGGCTGGGCAATCCTACTTCCGTAGTGATACTGCCTCGGAAACCCAAGGAGGGGTCACTATGAGTCAGGTTTGACTCGATGGCACATAACAGCAACAGCATCCTTCAAGACCCCTAGAGTTCAAATTAAAACAAAACTATAGTTTTGATTGAACTGATGTTTTAAAAGAATGTATGTGGGTAGGATAAACATTTTAGCACAGTATACCTTCTCTGTCTTCTTTCTAGTTGTTTTTCATGGGAATCTATGTTAGTAGGAGATATGAAGTATATCTCTTGTATGGAGTTCTCAGTCCACTGATTTGAGAAGCAGAAAAAAGGTAGGGGATTAGGGGACGCTGGCATTGCCCAAAATGGATAGGGCCAAGGCAAAATTTCACTGGAAGAATAGAATTTCTAAAGGTGACTGACTTTTGACAAGTATTTTTAAGTATGAACTGACAGATGTCTTCATCAAGGGATTTATTCACAACTAACAAGCCAATACTTCCCTGCCGTAAATGGAGAGACTCATGCCAATCAATGAAAATGGCCAGATCCTGATTCCCAGTCTGAGGTTTAGTCCATTGAGTCATATGCTATTGTACAAGAAGAGCTTCATCAGCAGTTGGGAGTTTTTTCCCAACAAGGAAACTAGAGACTCAAAAGTGCATATACCCCACCTACATGTACACTGTCTACTTAAAGGCCATTAAAATGAACAGGGATATAAATAGGATTCACTCCAAAATTATTTTTGGGAAGACCTAGAGGAATCAGAGAAAGGGAAGGCCAAAGAATGAAGAAAAGAAGATGCCTTGAGCTCAGAAATTCTTAAATGAATATTTCATTTTAAAGCTATAAATTTAACTTCAAATTATATCAATATTTAATAGTCTCATCCCAACAATTTTGGGTTTGCTATAATGAGAATATCAATCTGTGATTTAAGTAATCTGTGGTCACTAAGTAATAAAGAAAATAATCCAAAAGTGCTCACAATCTTTTGCCAACTGGTCCACCAAGGGTAATACATAGGCTGGCATTTGCTTACCTTCATAGCTATAAATAATTAATGGAATCAACCAAAATAGTAAGGAAATCCAAAACACTATATGCTTGGTTCCAAATGCAGTCAGCATTCTTATAGCCTTGACATTATATCCCTTAAAAACATTCTCTTGGAAAAAAAGTCTAACATACCTAAGTTTAAAATATGCCAATTAAATGAATTTCATATGTAAAGGATTAATGATCTGCTAAGTGTCTGTTTCACCACCTTTCTGTCAGTTTGCCATACTGTGGTGTCTTGTAGTTTTGTTTTGATGCTGGAAGCTATAACATTGGTTTTTCAAATACCAGCAGGGTCATCCATAGTAGAGAAGTTTCAGTAGAGCTTCTAGACTAAGACAGACTAAGAAGAAAATCTATTTCCAAAAATTAGCCAATGGAAATTTTATGGATCACAATAGAACACTGTCTGACTTGTTTGGTTTGGACCTGTCATCAGGAGGATCAACGGCTAGAGGAGAACTTTGTATTTGGTGAAGCAGAAGGCCAACAAGGGTGAAGGAGACCCTCGGTGAGATGGAATGGCACACTAGCTGCAATGATGGACTAGAGCATGCTGGCAATCAAACATATAAAGAAATGCTTGTGATCATTAGCCATTAGAGAGATGCAAATCAAAACAACAATGAGATACCATCTCACTTAGCCTTAATATCAAAGTTCAGAAAAACAAAAAGCAAAAAATGCTGATGAGGATGGTAAGAGGCTGGAAGAGCAGTTCATACACTGCTGGTAGAACTGTAAAACGGTACAAACACTGTGGAAAATTTCCTAAAAAAGTTGGAAATAGAAATACAATATGATCCAGCAATCCCACTATAGGGATATATCCTACAGAAACAAGAGCCATGACATAAATGGATATACATACACCTATATTCATCAGACCACTATTCACCATAGGAAAAAAGAGAGAAACAACCTAAGTGCCTAACAGTGGATTAATGGATAAAAAAACTATGGTACATATAACAGTGGAATAAGACTAAGAATGCATTTGCAAAACCCCTCATAACATGGCAGAACCTGGACGACATTATGCTGAGTAAAATAAGTCAATCACAAAAGGACAAATATTATTAACTATTATTAAAAGTTACGAAAAGGTTCTCACAGAGAAAGAAACATTCTTTGATAGTTACCAGGGATGGGAGGGAAAGGAAGGGAAAATCATTAACTAGAAGGTGGGAACATACTAACTTGGGTGAAGGGGAAGGTAATATGCAGTAAGGGGAAGGTCAGCACAATGTAATCATGACAAAGTAAGACACTGGGAGAAACATAAAAGGTAAAGGCAACAGAGGTAAATGCTATTACATACACACAATCCTGCAATAATAGTAATAACAATAATCTATGAGCACACAGATAGATGAATAAGCTGAACAGGTTGGGAAGGTGAATGAGACTACATCCACGAATACATACACACATACATACATACATATATAAATATATATATAGAAATATCCTTGACTAAGAATATTTCTCTCTATATATTTACATATGCTGTAAATATATCCATGAATATATTAAGAGCACATTGTTGTTGTTAGGTGCCATCAGTCAGCTCTGACTCATAGTGACTCTATGTATAACAAAATGAAACAGTGCCCAGTTGTGTGCCATCCTCACAATCCTTGCTATTCCTGAGCCTACTGTTGCAGCCACTGTGTCAATCCATTTGTTGATGGTCCTCTCCTTTTTTGCTCACCCTCCACTTTACCAAGCATGATATCCTTCTCCAGGGAAGGATCCCTTCTGACAACATGACCAAAGTAGGTGAGATGAAGTCTGGCCATTCTTGCTTCCAAGAAGCATTCCGGCTGTACTTCTTCCAGGACAGATTAGTTCATTCTTCTAGCAGTCCATGGTACTTTTGGTACCCTTCATTGACACTACAACTCAGAAGCATCAACTCTTCAGTCTTCCTTATCCATTGCCCAGCTTTCACATGCATATGAGGTGACTGAAGATACCATGGCTTAGGTTAGATGAACCTTAGTCTTCAAGTGATATCTTTGCTCTTCAACACTTTAAAGAGGTCTTTTGCAGCAGATTTGCCCACTGCCATATGACATCTGATTTCCTGATGGCTGTTTCCATGGGTGTTGACTGTGGATCCAAGTAGTAGGAAATCATTGACAACTTCAATCATTTCTCTATTTATCATGATGCTACTTATTGGTACAGTTGTGAGGATTTTCATTTTATTTATGTTGAGTAATCAATAATGCAGACTATAGTCTTTAATATTTATCAGTAATCTTTATCAGTAAGTGCTTCAAGTCATCTTCACTTTCAGCAAGCAAAGTTGTGTCATCTGTGTATCACAGGTTGTTAATGACTGTCCCTCCAATCTTGATGCTGTGTTCTTCATTTAGTCCAGCTTCGGGTTATTTGCTGAGCATACAGATTGAGTAAGTATGGTGAAAGGATACAACCCTGACACATACCCTTCCTGATTTCAAACTATGCAGTATCCCCTTGCTCTGTTTGAACGACAGTCTCTTTATCTATGCACAGGTTCCTCATGGGCACAATTAAGTGTTCTGGAATTCCCATTCTTTGCAATGTTATCCATAATTTGTTATGATCCACATAGTCAAATGCTTTTGCATAGTCAAAAAAACACAAGTAAACATATTTCTGGTATTCTTTGTTTGCAGTCAAGATCCATCTGACCACCAGCAATGATATCCCTCATAGTACAAGGGGCAAAGTTATGAAAATTTTGTAGGCATAATCAAACACCTTGAAGAAATGAGTCACTGAACTAAGAGGCTCAGAACCCTTAGTCTTGGGGGACATCAAAGTCAATTGGCTAACAGTCCACAAAGAAAATGTTCTACATCTTACTTTGGTGACTACTGACTGTGATCTTAAAACCTTGTGAGGGGCCATCTAAGGTGCAATTATTGGTCTCTCCCTGTCTGGAGCAAAGAAGAGTGAAGAAATGCAAAGATGCATGGAAACAATTAGTCCAAAGGACTAATGGACCACATGAACGTCAGCCTCCACCACCCTGAGACCAGAAGAATTAGATGATGCTTGGCTACCACTACTCACTGTTCTGAAAGGCATCACAGTAGGAAGTCCTGGACAGAGTGAGAAGAAATGTGGAACAAAACTCAAAATCATGAAAAAGACCAAGCTTACCGGTCAGACGGAGACAGGTGGAACCCAAGACTGTGGCCCTTAGGCACCCTTCAAGCCTGGCACTGAACTCATCCCTGTGGCTCAACCTTAGGCCAAACAATAGACAAGTCTATAAGGTGAACAATAACACTAGGGATGTATCCCTCCACAGAACCAACCATTCAAGATTAAAAGTGCAGCATCTGCCCAAGGACAAAGTTCAGAAGGCAGGAAGGGATAGGATATAAGGAGGGATGGAAATGAAGAACATGGAGGAAGTAGGATGAGTGATGTTACATTGTGGGGACTGTAATCAATGGCATGAAACAATAGTGTGTACAAATTGTTGAATGGAAAACTGATTTGCTCTGCAAACCTTCATCCAAGTCACAATAAAAAGTGAAAAAACAAACAAACAAACAAAAAACTGAGTATCTGTGAATAATCCATCAAACTTATTATTTTGCCCAAAAGAAACTCCCAAATATCAAAACAGCACCCTCACTACAGGAATGGGTAGGGCTTGGCTGGGGCTGAGCAAAAGACGAGGTTGGCAGCACAGGCAGCTATTTATTGTTTCTCTGGTTGTAATTTCTGAATGGCAACAGACATCCAGCCATCTGATGCCAACAAAGAGTTGGCATTTTTAATATAAAAGGTATTAAAGGAAGCTTTAATGGAAGTACTATGCACTAAAGTACATGGCTATTATTTGGGCACCGTGGAAATAGAAACAGGACTTACCATTACCTGGCTGGGGTGTGAGTCCTTCTTCCCTTTCAATTTCTGCTGGCTCATCCTTATTCTTGGGCAATGATTCAGGTACTGACTCTTCAAGGACTTGTTTTTCACAGTCAGAGTTAGTTCCAATTTTTTTGGAGGTGTCTTTCTGAGAATCATCCTTCTCATTTTTGTTTTTACCTTGGGTATGGCTGAGGCTACCTATTTGCAGAATTAAAAAAATCAAACAAACAATTTACACTTCAATTTAGAGAAGGCTATTATTTATTCTATGCCTAGTTAAAAATGGAAAGTTAAAACAAAACAAAACAAAAACCACATAGCTAGGAAGTCTACTACATGCCAAACACTATGCTAGGTGCTGGAGAAACAGCAAGGACCATGACAGGTAAGTTCCTGCTTCCTGAGGCCACTCTATTTGGCAGAGATAGACAAGAAACAGGTAAACAAAAAAATATTGTTGTTGAGTACTGTTGAGTTGAATCTGACTCATAGAGACCTTACAGGACAGAACAGAACCGCCTCATAGGGTTTCCTAGGTTGTAATCTTTATGGGAGCAGATAACCAGGTCTTTTCTCTCACAGTGCCATTGTTGGGTTTGAACTGCTGACTTTTGGTTTACAGTCAAGCACTTAACCACTGAACTACCAGGGCTCTTTTAATAAATAAATAGGGTCTTTTCGGATAAAGAGAACAAAACAGGGCGTTTTTGAGAGTAAGGAGATGGAGGGAGGTACTAGTGTAGCAAAAGTCATCAGGGCCAAGCTCTTGAAGGAGGGCCATGTGAGCAGAAAGCTATTCATGAATGCAGGTAACCTGGTCTTGGACAATGTGTAAATGTAACTGAGGCCATTAGAGGGTATCAGGTAAGGAAATAATAATGAGCCAAGTTTTTTAAGGATCCCTCTGACCTCTGTGTAGCAAAGGATCACAAGGGGAAAAGAGAAGGAAGGAGACTAATAAGGAGGCTACTCAGATCTGAGAGAGAGAAGATGGTGGCCTCATGTCAGATGGCAGCAATAAAGATAAAGAGGCTGGCATCAAGATGTATTTCGGAGGTTCTACCAACAGAACTTCTTAATTGATTGCATGTGGGAGCTAAGGGAGGAATCAAGGATACTGACGAGGTTTTCAAACTGATGTAGGAAAGACAGGGGAGGAGAAGATTTGGGTGTTAGATGTAGAGATGGCGAGGTTATGCATTCCACTTGGACAAGTTAAGCTTGAAATACCAATCAAATATTAGGGGGAGATATTAAATAGGCTGCTGGTAGATCTAGTCTGGAATCCATGTAAGAAAAATGTGGGAGACATGCTCTATAAGAGGTTAAGTATAAATACAGATGTTAAGATATGAACAAAATGCAAACAAGAAGTGTTACATATTGCCAAATATTAGCAACCAATGCATACTATACCAAATTTTATCTAATGCATCACGGACTGGAATAACTACCTTTACAGGACTGCAATTTCCTAGCACTACTCCTTTAAATTCTTGGATTCCATACTTTCAAGTGTTATATGGTGGCAAGCATTGTTAAAAAATTTAGATGAATTAGAATTAATTCTGCTTTTCAATACTTCAGGAGTATGTTCAAAGCAAAGCTGGAAATTATGATGCCAAATTGTAACAAATGCAATAATTACAACTTTTATATATAGTAATATGACTGTTTTGAATATTTTTCCTCTTTAATCAAACTGTTTCATATTCACAAAAGGTATTTTTTTTGTTTAAGATGCTTGACTGCTTGCTTATTAAATCATGACTGTAGAAAGTTTCAGTGTTTCATTGCCATTATAAAGGAAAAGTCAGAACTATAAATCTCATTCTAAACTATGATTTTGTTGCTGTATCACTCAACTTATGTACTCAATGTGAACTGACATTATCTTATAGTCACGAGAAACTTTATTTTTATTGCCTGTGGCAGTTGGGAATTGAATCAGATAATGCTAATTGTGGCAAGGATATTATATGGCACAAGCATGTGGTTCCAATTCAGTTCATAGACAACAGGTGCCCACATTACAAATATAACCACCCAGATGGCAGACTTGTCGATTTTGGTAAGAACACCCAGAATTGAAAGAGAAGACTCAGCTACGAATTATATTTTCCTTCAGATCCAAACTAAGGCAGAGAGGAGAACAAAGGCAGGCAGGCAGGAATTAAAATATTAGAACTTATATCTTAGCTGAGTCTTTTGTTAATATTCTGGAGAATTAAAGTATGACTGAAAAACAGACATGTACAGTTATTATCATTGATAAAATGAGTACTTCCTTCCAGTTTCCAAACCTATCAACTTGGCATTTTTCATTACTACAGAAATGATCAGTAACAATGGAAAAAAAAAGCAATACTACTAATAATTTTCTTAAAACATGCTATTAATTATTAATAGGTATTAATAATAATTTCAGAAAATAAACATCATCAAATGGTATATCATGTTATAAAAGCATACCAAAAAATGTATAATTTACTTTTTAAACAGTATGTTTTAGAAAAGAATAAATTCATGAAACACCTCAAATTGGTTCTCAAACAGGGGTTTGAACTGGTTTTTTTGGGGCAGTCATGACTGATGAAGCAAAACAAAGAATGGACATGAGTTTGTAAAATGTGGATGAACAGGAAACATAACTGGAATAGGAAAAATTATGGTCAAGGTCCTGCTAGAAACTTACCTCCCTCTTAGAAAACAAATGTATGTGTTGCAGAGCAACCAAACCATTTGACCAGCAGAGTTGGAAACAACAGTGCCCTGCTCAAAGATGGTGACCAACTGCACTGCTTTGAACTGTGTGTGTTGTTCTCCCTCATCCTAGCAATATTCCAATCTCCCCCATCGGGTTCCTGAAAGGAGTCTCCCATTTCAGGGCTTCTATCTGTAATGTTTCCCATTCTGGTTATCATTCCATTTCACCCAAATTTTAAAAACTGGGGTCTGTTCCAATTTCACTTCATCAGCCATAATGGAATCAGTTCTAACCAGTTCAAAGCCCCATTCTTAAAAGATCTATACAGGAATTTTTACAATTTTTTTATCTAAAAAAAAAAAAAAAAAGATGGCACAGTGTAAATTTACCAGGGAAAGAAACTACCATGGGTTATTTTTCTTTTTAAATGTTTTTTTTTTTTTTTTTAATCACCCTTAATTTCTTTAAAAACAAGTAATATCTACAGAGGAAAGAAAACAGCAGGTCCATGACTAGAAGGCATATTTGTCGCCATAGCAACAGAGCTTCTATTCCTACCCACTGAATTCACATCCTGCTGACATTAATCAGAAATGTCCATTTGTGCCAAATTAATGCCATGCTACAGACGCTTGGGGATATACATTCTTGACAGAATGGGGAGATTTCACATTCCAAAAGGGGATACATTCAGTCTTCACTATGTGAAGTTTTTCCTCCAGCTTAAAGGCTAAAATCACCGAGTCACACTAATCTTTAAAAATAGCAGTCATTCTCTAAAAAGTGCCAAGGTGATCTGAAGACCCTACTGCCACCCACCCCCCAGCCATGGTCACCCATGTGTACTCACCAGCACTGCCTTGAGGATTCTCACACATTTCACAATAAGTTAACACTGAATTATTGATATAAGTGCAGAAACCACACTGCCAGGCCTTTCCAGGAAGGGATTTGGTGGCTAGCTGGGACTTGGCCTCAGGGGCATCTTCCTGGAAGCACTTTCCAAGCTTTCCAGGCAAAGCTTTGGTCTTTCCAGGCCAGAATGGTTTCTCCTCTGAGGGACAGCCACAATCCTGGATAGCAACTGATTTCAACCTTTTAGCTTCAGGTTCACTATCACTTTCATATTCAATGATATCTCTTGCAGCTGTTTTTCTAGGTCCTGATATCTCTTCAGAACTTTCCTCTTGGAATATTCTTGATTCATCACGGGAGGTCACCAACAGTCTCTTCTTCGGTTTTGGTAAAAAGAATGATCGGATATCATGTTGTTTTTCTTTTTCAAACTAGAAAAAGCAAATAGTTATCAAATTAAGAAGCAATCTAATATATTCCTCCCAAATGAAACAGCTTAGCAAAATATATTTATTAACCACACTCTTTTACATTTTAAGTACCTTTTTAGACATGAATTAAATATCATGACTCTTCACATAAGCACATCTGCAAAATACCATTAACATATCCATATATACTTTCTAACTTTTTTTTAGCACTTACTCTGTGGTAAGCACTTTACATATATCAAGTCATTTAATCCTGATGCCAGTTTTGTTTCCCATGTTTCAGATGAAACTGAAGCTTTAGAGAGGCTAGGTAACTTGGCTAGAGTACTTACTACAGTGAAACGGATGATAGCCAGTATTCAACAGGACTATCTTATTTTTCCAGGTTTTGTAAGTTTTCTGCCTTTGACAGGATACGGTTTTATAATTTTTCCACCGCTGTCTACTAGTTGAAAATATTTGCATTTTCCTTCTCTGACAGGTTTCCAAGTTTAAACAGGTTCTAGATTTCACAGGTTTTACTCTATAAACACAATGTTCATAAAACCAAACCAAACTCATTGTCATCGACTTGATTCCAACTCACAGAGACTTAATAGGACATAGCAGAACTGTCCCATAGGGTTTCCAAGGCTGTAAATCTTTATGGAATCAGACAACTACATATTTCTCCTGCAGAACAGCTGGTGGGTTTGAACTGTAGACCTTTACTGAGCACTTTAGTGTTAACAATGTTAGGGAGTTCTGGGTAGCGCTATAATGTTACTCATATTAAAATGTACTGCTAACGAAACAAAAGGAGCTCTGGTAGCATAGTGCCTAAGGCACTTGACTGCTAACCAGAAGGCTGGTGGTTCAAACCCACCAGCCACTCCTCAGAAGGTAAATGGGGCAATCTACTTCTGTAGTGATACTGCCTTGGAAACCCAAGGAGGGATCGCTATGAGTCGGGTCCGACCTGACAGCACATAACAAGAACAACAACAAATGAAACAAAACTCAAAGTCATTAAAAAAAAGGGGGGGAGGGTGACCAGGTTTGCTGGTCTGATAGACTCTAGTAGAACCCCTGAGACTATGGCCCTTATCTGCCCTTCAGATCTGGAATTGAACCCACTTTTGTGGCTTCCAGCCAAACAAAAGACAGACATATGAACTGACCATTTACATGAGGTAAATACACTCCTTGGAGAGATCAATCATGGTAGAATAGAAGGGCTGTGTATACACAGGGAGATAGCCCTGGGGCCAGGAGTGCATGGGAAGGAAGAACCCAGCGAGGAGTTGGCTATGGGGAGGAAGTGGGAGGGGAACTGTTGCATTGTGGGAGATTGCAGTCACTGCCATGAAACAAGAGTGTATGTGAGCTGCTGTATGGAGGATGAATTTGCTCTGTAAACTTTCACTCAAATCACAATAAAACTTAAAAAAAAAAAAGTAAAGGGACATAATGTTGTTGTTGTTGTTATGTGCCATCGAGTCAGACCCGACTCATAGTGACCCCTCCTTGGCTTTCCGAGGCACACAGGACATAAAGGAAGGAAAAAAAGTTCTGTTAATGAAAGCATTTTCCAAATATCATTAAAGCTATTAATTAAAATAGCTTATTTAACAGATGTATTTTAATAATTACGTTTTCAAGAATAATTTCCTTTTTCTAAGAATAGCTATATCATTGTCTCAGTCTTTCATCATCTTGTCAATGTAAAAATCTCAACCTCCTAATGACAGAAAATAGGATACCTTATCATAACTGATTAAGGAGCTCTGGTGGCATAGTGGCTAAAGCATTAGGCTGCTAATCGAAAGGCTGGCAGTTCAAATCCACCAACTGCTCGACAGGAAAAATATGAGGCAGTCTACTTCCATAAAGATTTACAGCCTTGTAAACCCTATGGAGCAGTTCTACTCTGTCCTATTGGGTCACTATCAGTCACAATTGACTTGATGGCAGTGAGTTTGGATTTGGGTTTTTATCATAACTGATTAGGAGCTCTGGTGACACAGTGGGTAAGGCATTTGGCTGCTAACCAGAAGGTCAGCAGTTCAAAACCCACTAGCTGCTCCACAGAAGGAAGACGAGGCAATCTACTTTTGTAAAGATTTACAGCCTTGGAAACCCTATGGGGGTCGCTATGAGTTGGGATCAACTTGATGGCAGTAGGTTTGGGTATCATAACTGGTTAGCTACCAGGTAAGGTAAATGACAGGAGTTAATTTTATAGAAGAAGACAAATTTCTTAAATGTGGAAAACACACTATACCCACCTACATTTCCTAAGATTGCCATACCAATTTTTGTCCTGTCTCACATGCTTTTCTTACAATGTGACACAGACCTCCCTCCATTGAAAGGTGAAGTCTGCATTCCTCCATTTAAAATTGAGTGAATGTTGTAATCACTTCAACCAATAAAATACAGCAGAAGTGACGCTGCCGCTTGAGGCTAGCTTAAAGGTAACAGGGCTTCTACTTGGCTAGGTGCTTTGTCTTTCTTTCCCTCTTTTTCTCTTGGAATTCTTGCCATTATAATGTAGCCATCATGTTGTAGGGAAGCCCAGATAACATGGAAAGGCCACGTGTGGGTGTTCTAGTTGACAGCCACAGACAAGTTCCCAGGTGACAGCCAGCATCAATTGGTGGACACATGAGTAAACCAGCCTTCAGAGGATTCCAGAACCAATTTTCACATCTGGCTAAGCAAAAATGGGCTGTCCCGGTTTGTGCTCTGGTTGAGTTCTTCACCCACAACAATTATGCAGAAATAGTGCATGGTTATTGTTGTTTTAAGCCTCTAAATTTTGGGTAATTTGTTATGCAGAACTGAATAACTAAGATAGACACTGTAAATAATGGTAGCAAAAGACCATACACTATACATGTATAATAAATCTTACCACCACTCATCTGTCAGTTTGTCCTACTGTGGTGGCTTGTGTGTTGCTGTGAGGCTGAAGACTATGCCACTGGTACTTCAAATACCAGCAGGGTCACCCATGGAAGACAGGTTTCAGCAGAGCTTCCAGACTAAGACAGACTCAGAAGAAGCACAGGCCATCCACTTCTCAAAGAATTGACCAGGGAAAACCTTATGAATAGCAGTGAAACAGTATCTGATATGTTGTTGTTCTTGTTGTTATGTGCCCTTGAGTCAGACCCGACTCATAGCGACCCCTCCTTGAGTTTCTGAGGCAGTATCACTATGGAAGTAGATTGCCCCATCTTCCTTCTGAGGAGTGGCTGGTGGTTTTGAAGTGCCAACCTTCTGGTTAGCAGTCAAGTGCCTTAGGCACTAAGCTACCAGAGCTCCTAGTGTCTGATATATTACTGAAAAACTTTATGAATAGCCCTGAAACACTGTCCAATGAGTGATGAGCCCCTCAGGTCAGAGAGCACTCAAAATACGACTTGGGAAGAGCTGCCTTTTTAGAGGAGAGCCGATCTTAACGATGTGGATGGAGTAAAGCTTTCGGGACTTCCATTTGTTGACGTTGCACAACTCGAAATGGGAGGAAAGAGCTGCAAACATCCATTAATAACTGAAACCGTAATGTATAAATTATGAATGTAGAAAAATTGGAAGTTGTCAAAAATAAAATGGAACACATAGAGATAGATATCCTAGGCATTGTTGTTGTTGTTGTTATGTGCCGTTGAGTTGGCCCTGACTCATAGCGATCCCTCCTTGGTTTTCCGAGGCAGTATCACTACAGAAGTAGGATTGCCCAACCCTCCTTCTGAGGAGTGGCTGGTGGCTTTGAACCGCCAGCCTTCTGGTTAGCAGTCAAGTGCTTTAGCCACTATGCTACCAGAGCTCCTAAGCATTAGTGAGCTGTAATGGACTGTTTTTGGCCATTCTGAATCAGACAACCATATGATTTACTATGCCAGAAATGACAAAGTGAAGCGGAATGGGTGGCATTTACTGTCACAAAGAATGTTTCAGGATCTATCCCAAAGTACAGTGCTGTCAGTGATAGGTTACTATCCATACTCCTAGAAGGAAGACCAGTAATACTACTATTATTCAAATTTACGCACCAACCACCAAAGCCAAAGATGAGGAAATTGAAGACTTTTACCAACTTCTATGGCCTGACATTGACCAAACATGCAATCAAGATGTGTTGATTATCACTCGTGATTGAAATGCAAAAGTTGGAAACAAAGGAGAATCACCTGTAGTTGGAAAATATGGCCTTGGTGATAGAAATAATGCTGGAGATCACATGATAGAATTTTGCAAGACCAATGACTTACTCATTACATATACCTTTTTTCAACAGCACAGATGATGGCTATACACGTGGACTTTGTCAGATGGAGTACACAGGAATCAGATGGATTACATCTGTGGCAAGAGGCAATGGAGCAGCTCAATATCTTCAGGCAAAACAAGGCCAGGATCTGACTGTGGAACAGACCATCAACTGCTCATATGCAAGTTCAAACTGAAGCTGAACACAAGTAAAAGAAGTCCATGAGAGCCAAAATATGGCCTTGATTATATCTCTCCTGAATTTAAAAACCATCTAAAAAATAGATTTGATGCACTGAACACCAATGACTGAAAACCAGAGGAACTGTGGGATGACATCAAGAATATCATCCATGAAGAAAGCAAAAGGTCATTAAAAAGACAAGAACCGAAGAAAAGACCAAAACAGATGTCAGAAGAGACTCTGAAAGTTGCCCTTGAACAGAGAGTAGCTAAAGCAAATGGAAGAAATGACAAAAGAGCTGAACAGAAGATTTCAAAGAGCAGCTTGAGAACACTAAGTCAATTATTACAATGAAATGTGAAAAGACCTGGAGTTAGGAAACCAAAAGGGAAGAACACGGTTAACATTTCTCAAGCTGAAAGAACTGAAGAAAAAATTCAAGCCTTGAGTTGCAATACTGAAAGATTCTATGGACAAAATATTGAATGATGCAGGAAACATCAAAAGAAGATGGAAGGAATACACAGAGTCACTGTACCAAACAGAATTGGTCGATGTTCATCCATTTTAGGAGGTAGCATATGATCAAGAACCAATGGTACTGAAGGAAGAAGTCAAAGATGCACTGAAGGAACTGGTGAAAAACAAGGCCTCAGGAACTGATGGAATACCTATTGAGATGTTTAAACAAATGGATGCCCTGCTGGAGGCACTCACTTGTCTATGTCAAGAAAGTTGGAAGACAGCTACCTGGCCAACCAACTGGAAAAGATCCATATTTGTATCCAATCTAATGATCTCCAGTATTATTTCTATCACCAAGGCCATACTTTCCAACTACCGGTGATTCTCCTTTGTTTCCAACTTTTGCATTTCAATCACCAGGGATGAGCAACATATCTTGATTGCATGTTTGGTCAATTTCAGACCACAGAAGTTGATAAAAATGTTCAATTTCCTCATTTGTACCCAATTTTGTACCCATAGAATGTGGAAAGTATCAATCAATATCATTACTATCACACACAAGTAAAATCTTGCAAAAGATAATTCAAAAACAGTTGCAGCAGTATATTGACAGAGAACTTCCAGAAATGCAAGGTGGATTCAGAAGAGGATGTGGAATGAGGGATATCATTGCTGATGTCAGAGGGATCTTGGCTGAAACCCAAGAATACCAGAAAGATGTTTACTTGTGTTTTATTGACAATCAAAAGCATTCGACTGCGTGGATCATAACAAATTGTGGATAACATTGAGAAGAGTGGGAATTCAAGAACACTTAATTGTGCTCATGAGGAACCTGTACATAGACCAGGAGAATGTCATTTGAACAGAACAAGGGGATATTGCATGTTTAAAATCAAGAAGGGACTGTGTTAGGGTTGTATCATTTTACCATTCTTATTCAATCTGTATGCTGAACAAATAATCCAAGAAGTTGGACTATATGAAGAAGAACATGGCATCAGTATTGGAGAAAAACTCATTAACAACCTGCTATACAAAGACAACACAACTTTGCTTCCTGAAAGTGAGGATGACTGGACACACTTACTGATGAAGATTAAAGGCTACAGTTTGCAGTATGGATTACATCTCAACATAAAGAAAACAAAAATCCTCACAACTGAACCAATAAGCAGCATCACAATAAATGGAAAAAAGATTGAAGTTGTTAAAGATTCCATATTACTTGGTTCCACAGTCAACACCAATGGAAGCAACAGTCAAGACATCAGGTAGCAAATTGCACTAGGCAAATCTGCTGCAAAGACCTCTTTAAAGTGCTGAAGAGCAAAGATGTCTCCTTGAAGACTATAGTGTGCCTAACCCAAGCCATGTTATTTTCATTTGCCTTATATGCATGTGGGAGCTGGACAATGAACAAGGAAGACTGAAGAGAGTTGATGTTTTGAGTTGTGGTGTTGGCGAAGAATATGGAAAGTACCATGGATTGCCAAAATGAACAAATCTGTCCTGGAAAAAGTGCACCCAGAATGCACCTTGGAAGTGAGAATGTCCAGACTTCATCTCACCTACTTTGGTAATGTTGTTGGAAGGGACCACTCCCTGGAGAAGGATGTGATGCTTAGTAACGTGGAGGGTCAATGAAAGAGGGGAAGGCCCTCAACAAGATGGACTGACATGGTGGCTACAATGATGGGCTCAGGTATAGCAGAGATTGTGAGGCTGTCACAGGACTGGGCAGTGTTTCGTTCCGTTGTATATAGGTCGCTATGAGTTGGAGCAGACTTGACAGCACCTAACAACATCAACAACAACGAATCTTATCTTTACTTCTTAGTAGTGCTGCTAAGGAAGACTTAGGTTGTTCTTGTATGAGCAAAATGAAGATATGTATTATCATAGGGAAAAAGCTCTTTCACTCACCCCCACCATCACCAATAATGTGCAACTCATTTTGTATGGCTGTTATTTATAACCTCTCACATGCTGTAAAAAAATTATATAATTAGCTGTGGAATTTATAAAATTTAGATGAAGTATAAAAAAATTAAGCCACTCATCATGTGATATGGATTGAATTATGTTGGCCAAAAATATGGGCTTTAAATTCAGACTACATGGAGAGGCTGAGTGTGGGTGTTCCAGGCTAACCCCTATACTGTGCATGTAATCCCATTTGGGAACAGTTTTTTTTTTGTTATGTTAACGAGCCCTTACCAGTGTAGGGTATGTCTTAAGCAAATCATTTCTGAGATATAAAAGGAGCAGATTAAGCACAGAAATAAGCAAGCAGGAATGAAGGAAAGACATGCCACACAGAAATCTCCAATGAACTGTGAGAGGAATACGAGAAGCTGAAATTAGGACCCTCCCCAGAGGAAACAGAGAGAGCCTTCCCCTAGAATCAGCTTCCTGAATGTTTCTAGCCTGCTAAACTATGAGAAAATAAATGTCTGTTCACTGAAGACACCTGCTTGTGGTATTTCTGTTATAGCAGTACTAGATTACTATAGTAGGGAGATCTGGTAGCATAGTGCCTAAGGCACTTGACTGCTAATCAGAAGGCTGGTGGTTCAAACCCACCAGCCACTCCTCGGAAGGAAAATGGGGCAATCTACTTCCGTAGTGATACTGCCTCGGAAACCCAAGGAGGGGTCGCTATGAGTTGGGTCTGACTCAATAGCACATAACAACAACAACAGATTACTATGGTAGTTAAGGTTATGTGTCAACTTGGCTGGGCCTGGTTTTGAGTGGCTAGGCAGCTGGATGGAGTTATTCCCCATGATGAGATTGGTAATCAGCTCATTGGTGGAATCTACTGGAGCAGATGAGTTGCTGCCTTAGGGATGTCATCTGCTTCCAGTATATAAGAAGGGTCAAGAAAGGTCTCTAAGCTTTTTGGCATGCTTGGATCCTGCAATTGGCTGAGTCATCAGTGAGTGGCCTACCACATTGTCTGTGATCTTGGGACTGTCTCTGGACTTGAACTAGTGGCCTACCATGTTGTTTGATAATCTTGGGACTGTGTAATATCTATTTGTTGACCTTGAGTTTGTCAGTCTCAGCAGCTAGCAGCTGCCTGAGTTAGGAGAAGTCTGTAGGTTCAGTGGGCTGGGAGCAAGAGGCAGAGCTGAAGCCCAAGGTGGAGTGGCCTTCGCCCAGCCCCAGCTTGGTATTTTGAACTAGGATTTCTAGCCTCCCAAACTGTAAGAGAATAAATTCATGTTTGTTAGAGCCATTCACCTGTAGTATTTTTCTGTTAGAGTGCCACTAGATGACCAAACTAATAACCAAGACATCCCTCCTTTGATATTTTATTAATAGAAATTCCTGGAAAAAGACAAAATGAAGAGGAAGAAATTATCAAAGAGTAATGCAAAGTTCCAAGCTGAAAACTGTCAATCTTATTGAAAATTAATAAGATATTCTGGGTGCCAAGCAGGATTTTTTTTCAGAAGGCATGTAGATATAGATGATATTTTTGTTGTTGTTAGGTGTCGTTGAGTTGGTTCCGATTCACAATGACCCTATGTACAACAGAACGAAAACTGAGCTGTCCTCACAATCAGTGCTATGTCTGAGCCTGTTGTTGCAGCCACTGTGTCAATCCATTTCATTGAGGGTCTTCAACTCTTTTGCTGACCCTCTCCTTTGGCAAACATGATATCCTTCTCCAAGGACTGGTCCCTCCTGATAACATGTTCAATGTACATGAGACAAAGTCTTGCTATCCATGTTACTAAGGAATATTCTGCCTATACTTCTTCCAAGATAGATTTGATATATTCAATAATTGTTACCAACACCATAATTCAAAGGCATCAATTCTTCTTTGGTCTTCCTTATTCACTGTCCAGCTTTCACATGCATACAAGGTAACTGAGAATACTATATGGCTTGGGTCAGGTGCACCTTAGTCCTCAAGGTGACATCTTTGCTTTTTAACCTTTTAAAGAGGACTTTTGCAGCAGATTTGCCCAATGCAATTTGTCATCTGATTTCTTCTTCTTTTTTTTAATTGTGATTTGGGTGAAAATTTACAGAGCAAATTCATTTTCCATATAGCAGTTCACATACACTTTGTGTCATGACATTGACCACAATTTACCACAATGCAACAGCTCCCTTCCCATTTCCTCCCCATAGTTACCTCTTCCCAGTGTCCATCCCTCCATGCACTCCTACCCCGAGCTGTCTCCCTGTGCATAAGCAGCCCTTCTTTCTCCCATGATTGTTCTCTCCAAGGAGTGTATCTACCTCAGGTAAATGATCAACTCATA
>NW_006922413.1:521433-522971 GCF_000298275.1 Orycteropus afer afer
CTACACAGATTCCCCTCTGAGTGGTTGACAGTGGTAGCTGGGCACCATCTAGTTCTTCTGGTCTCATAGTCGTACAGACTGCAGATCTCATAGTGTACCAGTCACCATGACTAACTGTTTCCATGAATTTTTGGTTTTCTTCATTCTTCTTTGCTCTGGATGAGGAGAGATGCATTGTTGCATCTAGATGGTAGCTTGCTAGCTTTTAAGATCCCAGTCACTACTTGCCAAAGTAGGAGATGGAACAATGTTTTGTACAGTATGTTATGCCAATTGAGCTTCATGTGCCCTGCGACTATGGTCCTGAGCCCACAGGTTCAACTACTCGGTCCCTCTAGGTAGTTGGCTATGACCAAGCAGTAACCACAACCTTGACCCTTGTCAGCTCTACTATACACCTGGGAATTCTGATCATTCACATAAACCTCTAGGACCATTGTATGCTAACTCTACACATGTTCTTGGATACACTTCCCACTTCATGTTGTTGTTATGTGCCGTCAAGTCGGACCCGACTCATAGCAACACCTCCTTGGGTTTCTGAGGCAGATCACTATGGAAGTACACTGCCCCATCTTCCTTCCGAGGAGTGGCTGATGGGTTTGAACCGCTAGCCTTCTGGTTAGCACTCAAGTGCCTTAGGTACTACGCTACCAGAGCTCCCTCCCACTTCACAGACATACTAATATTTCAGCCTGTCTGCCCATCTATCCACCTGCATACCCATGTTTGCCTTCACTGACAACAGAGTACTGTATGTGCAAAAGGGTTCATCTTTGATGTCTGTATCTCCCATGTACCTCTCTATGTCTTTCTCTTCCTCAATGCCACTATACTGGTCACTCATATTTGGTACACTGCCCTTCTCTTCACCCAAATCAATATTCATCTCTATCTATCTAACAGCATTCCTTCCCCTCCCCTCCCACTGCTGGTAACCAACAAAGAAAATGTCCTTCCACAGATAAACCCATGACTTTTACAATAACGGACTAATACAATATTTGTCCTTTTGTGATTGACTTATTTCACTCAGCATAATGCCCTCCAAGTTCATCCACATTATGTGGTGTTTTGCAGATTCTACATTATTCTTTAGCACTGCATAGTATTCCATTGTGTGTATTCCACTGCATAGCATTCCATTATGGTACCATTGTATGTACCCTAGTTTGGTTATCCATTATTCAGTTGATGGACACCTAGGTTGTTTCCATCTTTTGGCTATTGTAAATAGTGCTGCGATGAACATGGGTGTGCATATGTCTGTTCTGTCATGGCTCTCACTTCTTTAGGGTATATACCTAGTAATGGAATGTCTGGGTCAAATGGTATCTCTAATTCCAACTTTTGAAGGAATCACCATACTGCTTTCCACAGTGGTTGTACCATTTTATAGTTCCACCAGCAGTGTATGAGAGTCCCAATCTCTCCACAACCTTGCCAGCATTTGTTATTTTCTGTCTTGTTGAACTTTGCTACTAGTGCTGGAGCAAGATGGTAACTCATTGTTGTTTTGATTTGCATCTCTCTAATAG
>NW_006922413.1:531159-532255 GCF_000298275.1 Orycteropus afer afer
GGTCCATAGATATTTATTATGGTTATATCTTCATGTTCAATTGATCCTTTAATCATTATATAATGTCCTTCCTTGTCTTGTATGGTGGTTTTTGTCTTAAAGTCAATTTGATCAGAAATTGATATTGCCACTCCTGCTCTCTTTGGGTTGCCATTGCTTGATACATCTTTTTCCAACCTTCGATTTTTAGTCTATTTTTGTCTTTGTCTCTTGTATGCAGCATATTGATGGGTTTTGTTTTCTTATCCAATCTGCAACTCTCCATCTCTTGAGTTGCGCATTTAATCTATTAACATTCAGTGTAATTATTGACAAGTATGTACTGGTTGCTGTCATTGTGGTATGTGTTTTTTCATGGTGTCCCTGGTTTCTTTGTTCCATATTATTTTCTGTGCTGAGCTCATTATGTTTATGAATCATGTTATCTTTTCCTTTGTTGCTGTTGTTTTAGTATTTGCTGAGTATTTGTGCTTGTCCTCTTTTTTATTGTGATATGAAGGTTTATCATTTTCTTTGAGGTTACCCTATGATTTATAATTTTCTCCCCGAGTTTGGGACAGCCCATTCTATCTTGCAACTCTCTTAACTTCCTCACCATTTAGAAGTTCTGTAACTACACAGTCTTTTCCCTCTTTAGGTTTGTAGTTGTCTTCACTTGCCAATTGATGTCTATGGTTCCCTGTTTACAATCTTGTCAGCTCATTTTACTTTGGACATGTCCATAGCTGTGGTTTCTGGGTTATGTCATCTTGTGTATTAATGGTCGGTTGTTATTTGCTATTTTTGGTTCTATGATCAAAGGATTCCCTTTAGCATCTATTGTAAGGTTGGTCTGGTTTTAACAAACTCCATTAGTTTCTGCTCATCTGGAAATCTCCTAATTTCACCATCATATTTGAGGGACAATTTGGTTGAGTATATAATTCTTGGTTGAAAATTTTTCTCTTTCAGGGTTTTATAAATACCATCACATTGCCTTTTCGCTTGCATGATCCCTGCTAAGAAATCAGAGCTTATTCTTACTGGTTGTCCTTTGTAGGTAACTTTTTGTTTTTCCTGTGCTGCTTTCAGGATTCTGTCTTTGTCTTTGGTTTTG
>NW_006922413.1:532795-535083 GCF_000298275.1 Orycteropus afer afer
TTTTCTTTGGTCTATCTCTCTATCCTTTGAAGATACCTAAATAGAATTCTTTTGAATTCCTTAACAGAGAGTTCCAATGCTGCTTTTTCCTCAGGGATGTGTTCTGGGTCTGTATTCTGCTCCCTTGTTTCTACCATTTTATCCTGCTGCTTTGTGTGGACTGTGATGGTCTGTTGTCTCCGAGGCATTGTGGCATTGTTGTATTTAGATCTCTCTTAACTGTTTGTGAAGAGCAGTCACAGGTGATTCAGGCTCTTCTTGGTGGTTTTTTATCGTTGGCCTTTTCAGTTGTGCAGGTTCAGAGGTTGGGGTTGCTGGCAAGCAGAACCTGTTCTTAAGCCCCTGAAATCTGGGAGAGCACTGTCTCTTTAATTATCCAGAATACTCAAGCCAGTTGTAAATATTCAAAATGGCAGCACCCTCTGGACAGGCAAAAGACCACAGCTCTGCCTGCCTTTCTCTTCGCCTTCTCCATTTATTCCCCAGCCACCAGAGCAATCTTCCATGCAGTCCCTGGCTAGCAGGGCTGATTTTTAGGTTAATACTTAGGTCCTATCACCACTCGGCACTCTCCAAGCTGTCTGTGCCATCAGGATTGCTCAGGATCGCTGCCAGACCACAGCTCCATATGTCTCCTTTTTTGGTATTTTCATGGAAATTCTTCTCCTAGGTGGAGTTTAGTCCACTTCTATATTGTTCCCGTCAAGGCTCAGGGGTCCAGGATTCTCTTCTGTGTCTGTGTTAATTGGTTTCCCTTTTCTTTGTTGAAGAGGGTCTGTGCAGTCTTTCTGCCTACTACGCCATCTTACCGGAACTTTGCAAGCTCTCATTTGATTTCTTGAGTGCTGTGTCCATGGGCACTGTTGTGGATCCAAGTAAAAGAAATCCTTGACAACTTCAAACTTTTCTCCATTTATCATGATGTTGCTTATTGGTGCAGTTGTGAAGATGTTTGTCTTCTTTATATTGAGATGTAATCCATACTGAATACTGTAGTCTCTGATCTTCATCAGTATGTGCTTCAAGTTTTTTTAGTTTTAGCGAGCAAGATTGTGTCATCTTCATATCACAGGTTGTTAAAGAGTCTTCTTCCAATCCTGATGCCATGTTCTCCTTTATACAGTCCAGCTTCACAGATTATTTGCTCAGCATACAGACTGAATAAGTATGGTAAAAAGATAGAACCCTGATCTACACCTTTCTTTATTTTAAACTACACAGTATCTCTTTGTTCTGTTTGAATGACTGCTTTTAGTCTATGTATGGGTTCTGTATGAGCTACAGATGATATTGATATGGAAATATAGATCACTGTGAACTTTCAGAACACTAGGCATAAAAAGAAGGTCCTGAAACCTTCTAAAAAGAAGGAAAAGTTTGCAACCTACAATGGAACAACAATCATACTGTATCAGTTTTCTCTTTGGGATCACTGGCTGTTAGAAGAAACAGAGTGAAGAAAACTAAAGATTCATGGAAATTATATGCCCAGTGAAACAACTGATTAAGAATGGGGGCAAAATCCAGTCACTTTCAGGCATGCAAGGACTCAAAGTTTACCTCTGTTGTAAAACCAGCATAGTCCAACTAGAAATAGCTGATAAAATTCATTTATGTTTGCCAAGAAACAAACAATAGTCATGCGCTATCTCTTCATAATTGTTGTGGTTGAAGAACTCAATCAGGGCACAAACAGGGATAGCCCGTCTTTGCTCAGACAGAAGACTTGATGGCTAGGGCTGGAATCATCTGACAATTTGTTCACATCTCCAGCAGCTGATGCTGGCTGTCACATGGGAACTTGTCTGAGGCTGTCAAATGAAACACTTGCACATGACCTCTCCATGTAGCCTGGGCTTCCTCACAACATGGTGGCTAGGTTTTAAAGGCAAGAATCTAAAGAGTGGAAAAGAGAGAAAGAGGGATGGAGAGAGCCTTCTCTTAGAGCCGGAGCCTGTAATTTGGACTTTTAGCTTCCTAAACTGAGAAAGTAAGTATCTGTTCACTGAAGCCACTCACGTGTGGTATTTCTGTTACAGCCACACTAAAAAACTAAGGTACCATGAGACCCGATTTTCAAAACAATGCATAAAGGAAATTCCAAGAAGGGAGAAGGAGAGAAGAGAGATTAGTAGACTAAGGGAGTTTGTTATTAAAGAAAGGTATTGTTCTGGTTACCTAGTGCTGCTCTGACAAGAAATATACCACAAATGGGATGGCCTTAACAAACAGGACTTTATTCTTACAATTTGGAGGCTTTAAGTCCAAGTTCAAAGTGCCAGGCTCTA
>NW_006922413.1:535273-551888 GCF_000298275.1 Orycteropus afer afer
CCATTAACTTAAGTCCGTTGTAAGTCTCAAGGTGAGCATAGCATAGCAGGCTGCTAAGCAATGACACGGCTACATGCAGGGTGCAAGCGTGCCATAGGCTAGAGACCATTCCCAAGGCTTCTCCTTATATACAGAAAGCAGACCACATCCCAAAGGCAGCTACTCAGCTGCTTGTGGTAGATCTTACCATGGAACTAATTGCCAGTCTCATCATGGGAAATAACTACCACCAGCTGCCCAGCCACTCAACCAGGCCCAGTCAAGTTGACACAAAAACATAACCACCACAGGTATCAAAGAATTAAACATTTAAAAAATGTTCTATTACATATGAAAGAGCCACAAAGAGAGTTTGCAGGTCCATGCTCCCTGTGATGGCTCTGGGGAGAATTCTGTCCTGGCCTCTTCTAGCTTTAGGTTGTCCCAGGGACTTCTTGGCTTGTGGCAGTTTTATTCCAATTTCTGTCTCCGCCTTCACATGGCTTTTCCCCTGAGTGTCTATCTACATCTATTCTCTTCTTATAAGGACACCAGTCATACTTAGGGCTCATCCCACTCTAGTATGACTTCACGTTAATTAATTATATCTGCAAAGACCCTATTTCCAAACAGATCTCATATTCACATGTACCAGGGGCTAGGATTTCAATATAGCTTTTTGGGGGACACAATTAAACACACATACAATCCCTATTGTAACTTATTAGTATGGTAGTCATGTTTTTAATATTAAAAAATTATTTCTTGTTCCTTATCCTTTTCTCAAGAAGCTCTGGTGGTGCGGGGACTAATGCATTTGGCTGCTAACCAAAAGGACTGTGGTTTGAAGCCACCAGCTTGTCTATAGGAGAAATATGTGGCAGTCTGTTTCTGTAAATATTTATAGCCTTGAAAACCTTATGGGGCAGTTCTCCTATGTCCTGCAGGGGTGTTATGAATCAGAATTGACTTGACAGCAGCAGGTTTGGTCTTGGTTGATTCCTTTTCCATAATATTTTAATCTTATTTATGTTTGCAATATAATTTCAAATCTGAAACTACTAATTTAGAGGTTTTAAAAAGTTATCTTCATCAATTTTTGTATTTTGGGCTACTTTTTCATGCTGCCGATTTTCTCCTCAAATGTCCCTTCATATAAAAAAATGAAGGAATAGGAAGGTTGCCTGGGAACTAAGGATACATAAGGATACTCAGAAGATTTGATAGCACAAAGTGATTGAACATGATGGGTGAGGAAGAGGGAGAGGTCTCTAGTAATTTTCAAACTTCTAAATTTCTGACTTGTAACATTGCAGAGCTGATATTCTCAGTCACTATAATAGGGAATAAAGGATGATAAATAGGCTCATCAGAAGGCAAAAGGAGACAAGATAAAGAAATAAGTTCACTTTTGAAGATGTCTGAGAGCTAGTTGGATACCAGAGTGGGGAGTTCCAGGAAGTAGCTGGACATAAGTTTGGAGTTAAAGAGAAAGAGACAAACTATATTTAGACGTCTGGGAGCTACTAACATATAACCATTACCATTGATTCAGTTCTGACTCATGGCAACCCTATGTATGTCACAGTAGAACTGTGTTCCACAGGGTTTTCAGTGGTTGATTTTTCATAAGTATATCACTAGGGCTTTTTTCTAAGGTGCCTCTGAGTGGACTCAAATGTCCATCCTTTGGTTAGTGGCTGAATGTGTTAACCATTTGCATCACAAATGTAAAAAAACATTGCTGTTGAGTTCATTCCAATTCATAGTGACTCTATTGGACAGAGTAGAACTGCCCCATAGGATTTTCAAGGCTGTAGTGTTTACAGAAGCAGACTACTACATTTTTCTCCTGTGGAGTGGCTGTTGAGTTCAAACTACCAATCTCTCAGTGAGAAGCTGAGCACTTAACCAGGACTCCTTACCACAAATATACACAAGATTAAAGGCATATGATTGGTCATGACACATAGAGGGAAGAGGAAGTAGGATTAAAGGGGAAGAATATTAATGGTGGAGTGGAGAACACATACCCAGGAAAAAGGAATAGCAACAGAGGTAGAAAAATCAAGTGAATAATGGCTATAGTGTGTGTTATGGTTTTCCATTCATTATACGAGGTGATCAGTAGGCACTTTCAGTCAGGAAAACTCATGTCTTTTAGTTCTCAGAAATCTTATGTTACTTTTTCTTCTTCTGTTTTCCCTGTCCTCTCTTTTTAGAACTCCTATTAGGCAAGTTCAGAACTTCTGAACTATCCTTTGATTTTCTTTACTTTTCCTCAAATTTCCCATCTCTTTATTTGTTCTAATTTCTAGGTAAATTCCTGAACTTTATCTCCTATAACTTCTTTATTGAATTATTATTTTCCAGTATTACAGTTTTAATTTCTACAAGCTTTATCCTTGTTCTCAGATTTTTCATTTTCCCTTGTTTTGGGTTCAGTATCTTCTTTTGTTTCTCTGTGGATATTAATGGGAGTTTGTTTGTTTTCAGGTTTTCTCCAGCTATTATCATTGCCTCTGTTTCTTTTGGCTTGCATGTTTGCTTTGGTCTCTGTTTTTCATATTAGAGGCTGTGGTGCAGTGAATTACTTGGTATGGCTCTTTTCGCCATGGTCTTTGTGACTCCCACCAGATTACTGGGTGGAACTATGCAGATGTAAGGTGCTTGTGACTCATCAAGGGGACTGGATAGCTTGCCAACAATGTAAATAAGGTACATGTGTACATGTGGGAGTGGCACCATGGAAATAAGACTGGTCAGTTTTGTCATCCTGCTAGGCTTAAAATGAGCCCTCCCAGAGGCAGAAAGGGGGAATCTCAAGGCCATCAAGAGAGAAGACCTGGAGGTGGAGTGGAGCATGTCCTTGGACCCGAGATCCCTGCACTGGATCTCCTTGGCAGAAAGACCAGTAGAGAATTGACACAGAGATGGCAGAAAGACTGGGGCAGCAGCACCAAGAGACTGGCATGAGACACAGCAGCAGACTTGCTGACCTGTGGAACAAGAAAGCTGAGTGCCTTTGGCAGGAAGCTTGCTGGTGGAGTGGGGTGCACCTATCAGCAGAGCTAAAAGAGCTTTGTAACATTTGCTTGAGCAGGGCAGAGGCCAGGCCAAGAGGCCAAGGGCCAAAGGGAGGCATGCCTGAGGGCACAGCTGAGGGGAAGCTGTCCTGATTGAAGAAGTGTATCCTGAGCATTCCTTAACCTGAATTGTAACCTGTTACTTCCCTAAAAACCCCACAATTGTGAGTATTGCCTATGAATTCTGTTTCGCCATTGCAATTAATTATCGAACCCAGTAGAGAAGTAGCAAGTGCTGTGGGAGGGATAGCTGGTGTCAAAATTGGTAAAAAGAATGGGGGTTGGCAGCACATCTGACTTCCCCCTCATACTAATCAGCCTTGGGCTGCCGATAGTGATTCTGTCTCCCCTTTGTGAGGCTGGAGGAGGTCAGAGGATGCTGCCACCATATCCTTTTTGCAGAGACTTTCTGCAATAGCTGGTGGCCTTTCACTGTCCATTCATATGTAAGAATAAGACAGTAAAGTGCTAGTTCAGGGTCTCTGTGGGAAATCTCACTGTAGCATTATCAGTGACTGTTTTGCTGAGGGATTCCTTCCAGTCTCTTCAAGTCTTTTCTTGACCTATTCAGTTTCTTCAGAGAGAAGTCTTCCAATGTCCTATATGAAGGACACAATGCTGGCTACCAGTGATCTGGGAGCTGGTCAGGAGAAGGGTGATTAGGATTTGTCTTTTATTTAATCTGTTTGTTTTCAGTTTAGTGCCTTACCTCTTCCCTCAAATGGGTCTCTTTCTAGATAGGCATTTAAAATGTGTATATTTTATTTGATATAGTTTTAAAGTCTTTTTTAAAGAAGAGCAAATAAAACAAGCTGAGGTCAGTTTAGCTATATATGTGAAATATACAATATTGAGCCATTAATACTTACATTGAATAACATCAGAATATTTTATTCCATGCTACATTTTAAAGACTGTTTAAACATTTTAAAGACTGTTTAAACATTTTAATGTTTCCACTTCCTCACCAAAAAATTAAAACAAAACTGTTTAATATTTATTTATTTAAAAAGGCCATCCTCTGAGTAGCGACTGGGATCTTAAAATCTTGCAAGCGGCCATCTAGATGCAACAATGGGTCTCTCCTTGTCCAGAGCAAAAAAGAAATGAAGAAAACCAAAGATTTATGAAAAAATTAGTCCAAGTAACTGGTACACAATGCGATCCTCAGCCTGTATGACTATAAGACCAGAAGAACTAGACGGTGCCCGGCTACCACTGTCAACCACTCAGACGGGGATCTATGTAGGAGATCCTGGATAGAGTGGGAGAACAATGTAGAACAAAATTCAAAATCAGTTGTGGAAAAAAAAAAAAAAGGGACCAAGTTTGCTGGTCTAATAGAGCCTGATTGAACCACTGAGACTATGGCCCCTAGCTGCTCTTCAGGTCTGCAAATGAACCCACACCTGTGGCTTCGGGCCAAAGAAAAGATAGGCATATGAGGTGAACATTTATTTACACTAGGTAGATACACTCCTTGGAGAGAACAATCATGGGAGAATAGAAGGGCTGCGTATGCACAGGGAGACAGCTCAGGGGGCAGGAGTGCATGGAGGGAAGGACTCAGGGAGGGGATAGCTAAGGGGAGGAAGTGGGAAGGGAGCTGTTGCATTTTAGGAAATTGTAGTCAATGTCATGAGACAAAACGTATGTGAACTGCTGTATGGAAAGTGAATTTGCTCTGTAAACTTTCACTCAAATCACAATCAAAATAAAATAAAAAAAGCCATCCTCCCAACAAAGGAAAGAACTATAGAGATTTTTCAAAAAAAAAAAAAAAGGAAAATTTTCAGGGCCTTTAATTATCAACTTTTGCACTAGATGTTTTTATAACTGTTGTAAGGATATATATAACACGATTTGCCAATTTAAGCTTTTCACATGTACAATTTAGTGACACAAATTAAATTTTAAAAGACCTTCTTTTATTATTTAAGCAATGACTAATTTTGGAAATTGGCATTAAGAAATTCTCACTGATATGCTCCAGGCAGGTTGAGAGTAAAGATTAACAGTGACTGATTATAATCAGAAATTGATACAAACCTCTGCTATTACCAGCGTTTACTCAAAGCACATTGGATTAATCAGTGAAGGTGCTATTTTGAAACCACAGGCTACTTGAGTAATAATAAATTGAGACTTTATCATGTAAAGCCCAGAAAAGGAGGGTGAAAGTAGAAAGATAATCACTTTTTATAATTTCAGCAACCAAAGGATACAATAAGAGTATACTTTTAGAAAAAGAAGGCCAAATTAATTAGTAGCAATGACTTTAGTGAATATGATGATGACTAAATTGTATCTGGTGGTGTAGTGCCTTAGGTATTTGACTGCTAACCAGAAGCTGGTGGTTCAAACCCACCAGCCACTCTCAGGAAGGAAGACTGGGCAATCTGCTTCCATAGAGATGCTGCCTCAGAAACCCAAACAGGGATTGCTATGAGTCAGAACCCACTTGACAGCAGTGAGTTTCTTTTGTGTGTGTGTGTGCATGTGTGTGTATGCTTAAATTGGATCTGATGTTATCACAGGTAGAGAACTTTAAAAGATAGTGCCCTGCCATCTAGACATAACAATTGGTCTCTCTTCATCAGGAGCAAAGAAGAATGAAGACAACCAAAGACACATGGAAACAATTAGTCCAAGGGACTAGTGGACTATGCCAACCTCAGCCTACATGACCAAGAGACCAGAAGAACTAGATAGTGCCCAGCTACCACTGTCAACCACTCAGAAAGGGATCAGTGCAGGAGATCCTGGATAGAGTGGGAGAAAAATGGGGAACAAAACTCAAAATAATAAAAAAGACCAGGCTTATTGGTTGATAGAGACTGGTGAGACCCTCAAGACTATGGCCCCTCATCACCTTCAGGCCTGGAATTGAACTCATTCCCATGGCTTCCAGCCAAACAACAGACAGGCATGTAAGGTGAACATTTACATCAGGTAGGTACACTCCATAAAACAATCAGTCATGGGAAATCAGAAGGGTAGTATTTGCACAAGGAGATATCTCAGGGGGCAGGAATGTACAGGAAAGAAGGATACAGGAAAAGGTAACCACAGGGAGGAAGTACAAAGAGAGCTGTTACATTATGAGGATTGCAATCAATGTCATGAAACAAAATATGTATGAACTATTATATGGAAAATGAATTTGCTCTGTAAACTTTTACCCAAATCACAATTAAAAAGAAAAAAAAAGAAGATAGTGCCCTGGTCATGGGCCTGCCAGAAGCTATAAGAAATAAAGATTTTCTCTGCAGTAATCCATTAGAATCCTGATTTATATTATCAGTTATGTTTTCTGATGGTAACCTCTGGGTAATTGGGTAGGGAGTTGACTGAACAGGATTCTGTGATATTTCACAACTATGACTGATAGAAAAACAGGTGGGAAAATCTTTTTGACACAGACTAATGGTAACTATACCTGTTGGATGGGAACAGAGAAGGGTAACTGATTACTGAATATAAGTTCTTGACTTAAGATTTATGGGCCCTTCAAAAGACCATGGGAAGCTGTCAGTGAGCCTGTAAAACTCCTGGAATTGTCTATAAAATGTTGTCTGTATTTTGTGTGCACTTTTTGTGGGAGGACTTCTATATTCTTTCTATATTCTCAAAGGGATTAGAACTCAACAAAGGTTAACAGTGAATTGTTGTTGTTGTTATGTGACGTTGAGTCAGAGCTGACTCATAGCGACCCCTTCTTGGGTTTCTGTGGTGGTATCACAATGGACGTAGATTGCCCAATCTTTCTTCTGAGGAGTGGCTGGTGGGTTTGAACCGGCAGACTTCTGGTTAGCAGTTAAGTGCTCAGGCACTATGCTAATGGATTCCTTAATTTTATATAGGTAAAGAGGGCTTGAGGGATCACATACATATGTAGACATGGGCTGTGAACAGGCTTTTAACCAGAAACAAATACACAGATTCTCTACATGCTTAATGGGAATCTCTCTGGTTTCTTTCAAATAATAATTTTTTTAACAGTGAACAATATCAAGAGAGCTAGTGGGTAAGTTCTGGGGAGACAGAAAATGTGCTCATTTAGCTTATTTGTCCACTGTCCCCATAACTGAACTCTGAACAACTTTTTCTAAAAGAGCAAATGACACATGAAGTGCTAGCACAGTCAAAAAGAGAGAAACCACTGATGAAGTGAGTAGAAGAAAGTACACGGATACTAATGGCTGGAAAATTATAGGAGATACACTGTCCTGGCAGGACTCAAAAGTTAGAAAGTTGAGTAGGTCAGCTAGAACCCAAACTGACCACTCTTGAGATTTTGAGATAGACATATAACCATCAGCAACTCATAGAGATTCTAGCAGGTATTTTGACATGTCTGGTTAATGGAAGAAGAAACTGTCTTCTAATAAAACACTGATCTGTAGACAGAAACTAACTATAAATGCACACTTTCTATATCAGTAAGATGCTTCTAATTACTTCTGTTTATTTTTTATTAAACTAATTTTTTACAAAGTGAATGTATTCACTTTTAGTATAGCTGGTAATACTGCTCCTATAGTTGTTAGATGGATCCCTGATTAAACTCAAACTAAACCCACTGCGATTGAGTCAATTTTTGACTCATAGGCCAGAGCAGAACTGCACCATAGGGTTTCCAAGAATGTAAATCTTTACAGAAGCACATTGCCTCATCTTTCTCCCATGGAGCAGCCAGAGGGTTCAAACCTCTGGCCTTGAAAAAGTACTGATTTGGGGCATGACAGATTTTGGTCAAAGGGCAGCTCTGGGGGGAACCATTACTGCCTCATATTACCTGTCTCCTGAGGCCCAAAAGAACTAGTAAAACCTCTGTTGTTACAAATGGGTGACTGGAAAATCAGTAAAAAAAAAAAAAAAAAAAAAAATGATGGCTGGCTATGCCACTGGAACTAAAAAGCCTTCACTAATATATTTGCAAACAAGCCAAAAGTACGTGCTTTCAAAGGATATAAAGGGAAAGTTGTTGTTGTTGTTGTTGTTATGTGCCGTGGAGTCAAACCCGACTCCTAGCGACCCCTCCGTGGGCTTCCGAGGCAGTATCACTACGGAAGTAGGATTGCCCAACCTTCCTTCCGAGGAGTGGCTGTTGGGTTTGAACCGCCAGCCGTCTGGTTAGCAGGCAAGTGTCTTAGTCACTATGCTACCAGAGCTCCCAAAGGGAAAGTAGTAGAGTTTAAATCATATAACTTGAAAGAGGGATTTAAATTACCTTGAAAAAGAAATAACAGACTGAATTTTTTTCAGTTTTTGCAAGAAGTCCATTGCCACATAGTTAAATAAAATTTTGACAGTGATTGACTCTTAGATATAAATCAAGTTTTTCTCTGAAGGCATACAAAAAACAAAACAAACAAAGTGAAACAACATATGCTGGTTAAAAAACCAAAATGATAGCAAAGAAAATATCATTTCTTTTTAAAGATGGCATTAAAGCAATGCATGCAAATGTCTTTGGGAACTGCTGACTCTTCCAACAGGGGCAATTAGAAGTTATAGCAAAATGTTATATAACATAATGGAAAGATCACTGGATGTGACTCAGAAGATTAAATTAATCAACCATTTTCTAGCATGTGCCTATGTGCCCTAATTTCTCTTTTAAACTCAAGGAAGGCCAAATGCCTCTAGGGCACCAACTCAATGGTTTGTTGTTGTTGTTGTTATGTGCCGTCGAGTCGGACCTGACTCATAGTGACCCCTTCTTGGGTTTTCAAGGCAGTATCACTACGGAAGTAGATTGCCCCATCTTCCCTCTGAGGAGTGGATGGTGGGTTTGAACCACCAGCCTTCTGGTTAGCAGTCAAGTGCCTTAGGCACTAAGCTAAATGGTTTAGAGACCTCAAACTCAGTATGATCCAAATGAACAATTCACCTCTACCTTTAAGCCAACAACTCTCCTACCACCACAATATCTCTTGGCTTTTCAATTGGTATGGTACCAGTAACCTACCAGCATCAAACTGTAGTCCAAACTATTTCTTAGGCTCTGGAAAATCAATTAACAGCTCCTCCTTCAAGGGCAGGGGGAGAAGCCCTGAGAGAATGGAAAGCAGAAAATCCCTTCATCATAGGACAAAATTGGATGGGAGGAAGAGCAGAAATGACCCCTTCCCCAAATACCACTGCCTCCAAGAACCTGTCTCTTCCCCTTCCCATTCAGTTCCCAAAATGACTGTGGTGGTTAAGTTTGTATGTCAACTTGCTGGGCCTGGTTGAGTGGCTGGGCAGCTGGATATAATTATTCCCCATGGTGAAATCAATTGGAACAGCTGAGTAGTTGCTTTAGGGATGTGGTCTGCTTCCTGTATATAGGAAACAACTTGGGGAATAGTCTCTAGCCTCTTGGCATGCTTGAACCCTGCATGTAGCTGAGTCATTGTTCAACAACTTGCCCTGCCCTGCCAATCTTGGGACTTTATCTGGCCTTGGATTAGTGGCCTGCCATGTTGTTTGGTAATATTGGGACTGTGCCTTTTTACTTGTCCACCTTCGGCATGTCAGTCTCAGCAGCCAGCAGCTGTCTGAGTGAAGAAAAGCTCCAGCTTCAGTGGGCCATGAGCAGGAGGCAGCTGGAGCCCAAGGTTGAGGGGCTTTCACCCAGCCCTATAGCCTGGCACTTTGAACTCAGACTTAAAGCCTCCAAACTATAAGAGAATAAACTCCTGTTTATTAAAGCCATCCCATTTGTGGTGTACTCCTGTCAGAGCAGCACTAGGTAACCAGAACGATGACACTAGGATTACTGTTTGAAAACGGAAATATGATCATGTCATTGATTTGCTTAGAAAACTCTGAAGGCAAACTGCTTCTGCAGTATAGTCCAATGCCTTCACATGGCATATGTGGCACCTTCCCATCTGGTCAGGTGTCCTCTCCTTTGCCTGACTTCTCATTTGCCCTATAATCACACATCCCTATGGACTTTTCATGCTAGAACAATCGATACCTACTTATATCGCTGTGCTTTGGGGCATGCTTTTGGTGTTTCTTCTCCCTAAAATAGCTCACTCCCTTTGAACTTATCCTTCAAAATCGAGCTCATATGTGTCTTAAAGAAAACTTTTCCATATGCTTCACATAGTTATTAATTTTGTCCCGTATTCTCAGAGTTTGGCTTATATATCTCCACTTTCACGTATATCACACTCCATTATAATGATTTGTTTACAAGTGCCTCTTCCAACTAAAGAGTAAGCTCCAAAGGAAAGTTAGCTGTTTTCCCTTCCTATCTACCCTAAGAACCTAGTATACAGTCTTTAAAATAATAATAATAATTCACATAACAAAAAATTCATTCTTTTGAAGTGTCCAATTCAGTGATTTTTTTTTCTTTAGTGTATTCAGAGGACAACCAGAGCCATTTCTTAATCATAGAACATTTTCATCATCCCCCAAAAGAAACCCAGTGCCCATAAGTAGTTATTTCCTATTCCTCCTCCCTGCCCTCCTCTCCAACCCATGGCAACAACTGACTACTGAGCATGTCTCTCTATATTTACTTATTGTAGCTATTTCATATAAGTGAAATCATATAATATATGGCCTGTTATATCTCACAGTTCATCCATGTCATAGCATGATCAGTATTTCACTCTATTTTATAGCTGAATAATATTCCATTGAAAGGATATACCACAATTTGTTTATCCATTCATCGGTTGATAAACATTTTGGGTTGGCAAATATGCATCACGCTAGTATGACCATTTGTGTACAAGTTCTTATGGACATATGTTTCCAATTGCCTTGGGAGTAGAGGTGATATATCATACAGTAACTATGTTTAACCTTTTGAGGAACTGCCAGACTGTTTTCCAAAGTGGCTACCCCATTTTACAATCCCACCAGTAATGTATGAGGGTTCCAATTTCTCTACATTCTATCAGTACTTGTTGTCTAAATTCTTTATTTTTTACATCCTAGTATGAGTGAAGTGGTGTCTCATTGTAGTTTTGACTCACATTTCACACAATCTTAATAAATATTTAAATAATGAATGATTTTTGACTGTCCTGTATGTAATATATATCCCATAAATGTGGGCTAAACTGAATGGAAGTGTTTTGATATTCAATTAATTCCACAAACATTTGTTGAGGGTCCATTATGTGTCAGGGAGCTCTGGTGGCATAGTGCTTAAGGCATTTCACTGCTAACCAGAAGGCTGATGGTTCAAACTCACCAGTAACTCCTTGGAAGGAAGACTGGGCAATCTAATTCTGTAGAGATCCCAACTCAGAAACCCAAGGAGGGGTTGCTGTGAGTCAGATTTGACTTGATGGCAGTGAATTTGGTTTTTTTTTGGTTTTGGTTATATGTTAACTCTAATATATCTAGTACAGTTTGGGAAGGTTATGAGGGTAGACTTTGGAGCAGAAAGGCTTGGGTTCAAATCTCATCTCTGCTACATACTGGCTGTATAAACTTGGGAAGTTTACTTAACCTTCCTGAGCTTTAGTGGGGCATAGATATATCTGCCCTTTTGTGTAGCTGTGAAGATTAAATAAGATCATGAATATTAAGAGCTTAGCATAGTGGCTGCATGGAATAACCACTCAAGAAATGTCTATTATTACTGTTGAGTATACTGAAGGCATAAAGGTAACAAGACAATTAAATGCCTAATAATAGCATAATGCTTCTACCAAAACAGTGGGGCTACGCTCTTATCCTTATTATTAGGCTGTTATGCAGACTAATTACATAATATTTACAGTGGTTTCAATTCCTAAAATATGTATTAAATAAATATCCTAATTCATGTTATATTATTTCTTAGAACCAGGGCTTTAACCTATTTAGGAACCAGTGATTTTGGACAGAATTATTTAAATTTTATGGATACTGCAGCTCCTATGGTCATCTTTCTTTGGACTCAACATTTTTTTTCAACCAGACAATAAGTAGGAAAACAAGGTTTTTTTTATTTGTATGCAGCAATTTTTAATTTATATTTCTTACCCCACAACAAAACAAACATTTCATACAGATATTAGCATTTAATAAAAAAATGCAAACATGTTTTTGAATTTTAAGGGAATATTTAAAAATTTTATAATTATGCTGAAGAACTCTCTTTATTAACTATGTACATTTTTTGTTGTTGTTGGCAGCAGATCAATGATCATCTTCTATGTTCTTAATGCAAATATGGGTGTTTGGAATATAAATTTGCTGTGGGTGAAGGATAGTCTAGAAGCACTGAGGACAACAGACCAGAGAACTTGTGGACGGTTATGCGGGAGGAAAGGCTGTATTTTAACAACTAGTGAGCCTGGCCAAAGCAGTGAGCACTAGGTAGGGTGAAGGAAGTAGGCAACCAGGAAGAGGTTAATGAAGAGTAAGGAAATTTGGATATACTGAACTAAGAGAGCACACGAAATGACAACAGCTGGTAAGAGAAAGCAGAGACTGCAGTGTTGTTTGGAGTAAGAGTTGCCAAGAAGTGGCTGGAAATACTAGCTTTGGCTGAATGTGGAAGTTGGAGATCCATTCCAAAGGAAAAAGAGAATTACTGTCTGAAGAAAATGGAAACAGCTCTGACTTACTGAGAGTCTAAGAGGAGAAAACCAAAAACCAAACCAAACTCACTGCCATCAAATCAGATTTAACACATAGCGACCCTTCCTTGGGTTTCAGAGGTGGTGTCACTACAGAAGTAAATTGCCCAGTCTTCCTTCCAAGGAGTTGCTGGTGGAGAAGCCAGGCAGAAACACGACTTGCCCTAAGAAGGAGGGGACTCTTTATCTACACAGAATCCTTTCTTTTGCTCCTCTATGAATAATCCATGCATCAAGTTCCCACAGGATACTTCATAGTATATAATGAATGAACGGGACCTTAGAAGTCACCTAGTAATCTAGGAATTCAAATAGCTGGATCATTGATGCTGCTGATTATTTATCAAGGGAGTAAGAGCCTAAAAAGGATGGGAAATGATCCTAAAGAGGTCAAGGAAAGGGCCTACACACAACTGTATCTAAAGAAGGGGATACATATTAGATGAGAGAAGCAAAAATAGAAGTCAGAGAGAGTGGAAGATTTCCTATTTGAATACTCCACTCAGTATATTTAATTCAGAAATAGTCTTTAATCACTTGGAAATGATACATACAATAATAAGATCTATACCTTTCTCTCCCTACATCTAGGGATCTACTTTACCACTCAATGGAAGCCATTACAGGAAAAACAAATCACTTTAATTTAGATATCACACACCCTGAGATGTAGAAGAAAGGAAGAAACTGAGAAACTGGACCACATCTGAGGCAGTGACCCTGGCGACAGACTCCCAGGCAAAACTGGCCACTTATGGGATAGTCAAGTTGGCTGTGCAAAAGTATCTTTCCTTGTGGTGGTAGAATTTGTTCACTTCAATTTAGCTGCACCTCAATTTTAGTTTCATCTGGGTTAATAAATAATTTCTTTAGAAAATGTAAATACATCTAGGATGGGTAAAGAATTGTTATTCATATCTGTGTGAATTCATTTCATGCAGGAGTATTATCCAAAATGATCTTTAACAATAGATATAAAACTCAGAGCCATTGAGTTGATTCCACTCACAGCGACCCCATTTGGGTTTCCATGGCAGTAAATCTTTACAGAAGTAGATTGCCCAGTCTTCCTTCCATGGAGTGGCTAGTGGGTTTGAACAACCAGCCTTCTGGTTAGCAGTCAAATACTTTAGGCACTACGCCACCAGAGCTCCTTAACAACAGGTATAGCTGAGCCATTAACCAACTTTGGGCTGTGACAGAATCCCAGAGGCCACTACGGTGTGCTGGGCATCCACCCTTTCATTGCTGGATGATGGGGAAGTCAAGAAAGCCCTAGTAGTAGGGCAAAAGAATATACTGAGTGGATTAAAGGGGGGGCTACTTAGCAACCATTTCAAAATATTTCAGTATTTTAACAACTAGTCCACTTACATGAGGAGCTCTGGTAGTGTAGTGGTTAACGTATTAACTGCTAACCAAAAGACTGGTGCTTTGAATCTATCATGGGAGAAAAATGAGGTGGTCTACTTCTGTAAAGATTCACAGCCTTGGAAACCCTCTGGGACAATTTTACTGTCCTAAAGGGTCCCTATCAGTTGAAGTCAACTTGATGGCATTGGGTAGATTTATATTGTTATACAACAGCTGAGTATTAGCCATAGTTCCATGTGTTTTTCATCCCAAAAGTTAGCTAGGTTATGTGGCAAAAAGAGGATTCTGATTGAGAGAAGAGTAAAAAAGAAGATAACACAATTCTGAAGGACAATGAGTACCTACGTAGAAAGAAGGCAGGAGATACCAAAACTGATTTAAAAATATTGTCCAGGAAAATTTTCTCATTCTTTCTAACCACAGGTCTTCCTGTCCCCAGGTCCCATAATAGCTTAATTTTAGGCTTTACGTCAATTCATACAAAGTCAATTTGCCAAAAGCCCATAAACTAAGTAACTTATTTGCCCAGTAACCAATATTCTAAAAATCAATTAATCCAATTAAAACCCAATTCACTGAAGATCAATCAGCCAAATTTATAAAATACATTGGTTTTCTAAAAGTCCTTTATAGAGTTCGTAGCATTTTGAATGTGATGGATTGGATGGGGATCCAGTTTGCCAGGGCCTCCTGATTCTTCCCGTCTCAGTTTATCCTTCTCTTTGCCCCTCAGCCTCACTCTGCTCTAAAGTCTTCTCTTCTAACCTTGCAGTCTTCCCTTCTCTAGGTTGGATAAGCTGGGCTGAGTCATGTGCTGACTAACACACACGCAGTCTGTTCTTCCTGCAATGGAAGGTCCCTTCCCTCTGCCCTAATTCCCTCCAGCTGCAACAGCAGGGACCTGGGACACAGATAAAATGAACTTTCCTTAAAATGCTGACACTCCAGAAATACTTGCAAGTTGTTAAAAACCATCCAATTAGACTTGCTATAAAACTCTCTAGTTGAAAATTTTTTGGAGTTAAACATGTTTGTGATAACAATTGGTAAATTTGGTTAATTTGGAAAAGTTTATTTGATCAAATTGGAAGTATTCTAAAAATGCCAAAGTTTGGGGGAAATATTTTAAAAACTTTTTTTAAAGGATCAGAATGAAATCAGTTTAAACTGACATTTCCATATAAAGTTCTGAAATTTTGTCAACATTCAGGAGAAAATACATTCATCAATAGACTAAATTTTTTAGAATAGTCTAAAAAATTAAACATTTGTTAAAACACTGGCTGGCAGTATAGCTACAGAGTATATGGAAAGGGCCAAAATCAAAAAACAAACCCACTGTTGTCGAGTTGGATCTGACTCATAGCGTCCTCTCCTTGGGTTTCCAAGGCAGTATCACTACAGAAGTAGATTGCCCAACCTTCCTTCCGAGGAGTAGCTGGTGGGTTTGAACCGCCAGCCTTCTATTAGCAATCAAATGCCTTAGGTACTATGCCACCAGAACTCCCACAGAGAGGGCATGCCAACCTAAATTAGTCATTCAAAGTACATTTCACATGCTGGCCACAAACACACACACACAAACACATATATACAAACAAAGCAAAACAATCTCTACATTAGCAAGACTCTAATTTATAAAACATATATATGTATGTGTGTGTCCAGATATGCATGGGAAAACTGTGCAAGATAACACTAAACGATGAAATGTACGTATCTAACTCTGGGAAGTAAGATTTGGTAAAAGTAATTTTTCTTTTTAACTTTGTTTAACACAGATCAACTTTTTTTCTTCAGATAAACTTAAAAAAAATCATATGTATGTGGGGAAATGTGTTTCAGGTTCTTAATAACCATCTTAGTAAGGAACACACAGTTTGAAAAGTTCACTTGGGAAATTTTAGAAAAAGAACAGCTACAAATCAGTTTTAGTTATTTAAAAAAAATACATAAAAGACATCTATTGATTTTTTTATAGGCGCAAACATAATAAACACTGCTAAAATGAAAAGGTCTGTGAAACTTAAGAAAAGTCTTACAAATAATTTCTCTATTTTTAAAGCAATATTTGAGAGAATGGAATTCTAGCATTCTAGAAGAAAAAAAATTACTAGCCTTCTGCATAAAATACATTAAGAATTTAGTATGATTTCACATAAAAACAGGTTTTCATGGAAGTAAACTTTACATTAAAATTTTAATTTGCATTCTAATAAAAAGTATAAAGTCTTTAATTTTATTTCTACAACTTCTGACCAATTCTCAATAAAATTATAATTAAACTCATGCTATGTAGCCCCAAAAGGACTAGGAGAAAGCAGATAGTTTGAATGACTATAAGATTCTTTAATATATTATTTCTCATTCAGGTTATCTAAAGTCTCCAAACAGCATTTGTGAGGAAAGGGAGTTTAAATATAGAATTACAGTATAGAGAATATAGCACACTGCCTTATACTCACCAATGAAAATTTACAAGTACTAATAATGTAATAGGAGCTCTGGTAGCATAGTGTCTAAGGTACTTGACTGCTCACCAGAAGGCTGGCGGTTCAAACCCACCAGCCACTCCTCGGAAGGAAGGTTGGG
>NW_006922413.1:558238-567713 GCF_000298275.1 Orycteropus afer afer
AAAAAAAAAAAAGAAATGAAACATTTTTGATGAAGTTGATAATATCCTATTTTTACTCCACCCTAGCCCTCTATTTCTCCTCTTACAGGCAATCAATAGTATAAATTTGGTATGTATTCTTCTAATCTATTTATATATTTTATTAGAAACACATGTATTCATAAATGCATTTTTTTCAACATCTGGTCATTTTAATACATTGAATGAATATAAATGTAATTCATTCATGTTAACTTCTAAATAGTATCTCATAACATGACAATTTATCTATTCTCTTACTGACAAAAATTTTGGTTATTTTCATTTTTTTGAATTCTAAAAAATGATGCAATAAATATCCTTGTGCATGTATCCTTACACATGTGTGGGAGTACATTCCTAGCAATAAAATAGCTGATGGCATTCCCAATTTTACTCAATATTGACTAATTATTCTCCCAAGTGTATAAGGAAAATATAAATATTTTAATATTTATATAGATAATTGGGAAATGGGTGCTGGATTTGAATTACAGGTGTAATATGACCTCATTCACTAGGTGAAAGGTTTTGGGAATAGGACAGTCATATGATCTCAAGTATCACACTACAGATTACCTACTTATTGAAAAGGAAAAAGGGACTTTTCCTATTTGTTATATTTTAGTGAAGCAGAACTTCTTTTCATGTGCACTGGCTATTCAGGTCTCTGATGCTCATATTCTTTGCACATTTTTATTTGCTTTTCTACATTTCAAATCAAAACTGATCTGTTTTGTTCTTTATATACTTTGAACAATGTAATGCAAACATCTTTACTGAGTCTGTGACTTATTTACAGTATATTTTGCAGAACAATTTTATTTTACTTTGATATAGTTAAGTACCTCAATCTTTTCCTTCATGGTTTGTGCATTTTGTGGCAAATTTAATACCCTGTTCACTGCCCTCAGGGCCATAACAATGGTCTCCTGTATTTTCTTCAGAAGGTTGGATTGTATTCAGCTTATTTATCTAAAAGCTGAACAGTGAGAATCGAGATATAACTCTGTTGGGAGAAAGGAGCCAGTGTCCCAGCCTCCATCAATGTTATCTTCTCATTCTAAGAAGTTTCCAGCTTTATGTGAAGTCTCTTCAATTGCATGAATAATTGAGAGTTGCTATTTAAAACAGTATACAATGAAGTATAGTTTCAGGATATTAATAAAACAGAACAGAATCAGTCACATAAACTTACATGAGTGAATAAAACTTCATTCTTGAGCTCTTCAGAACTTTCATTAGGAGTCCAAGCTTCGGCAAACTGCAGGAAATCCCATTTTTCCTTATCACCATCCTCAGCCTGAAGTTTTTCCTTCCTGCCATTCAATGTGCTCCCTGTAACTTGAGCCTGTAAGACAGATGGCATATGAATTTTACATCCTCTGACAGCCATTTTAACCACTGACATTCACTAAGTAGTAACTCGATTTTACAGTTAAATCTCAGGCTATTTATAAACAAATCCTTACCATTTCAGCATATCATGAGATTCAGTAATATAATTATTCAAAATTAAAATCAAAATATCAAGTTAATGATTCTTATGCTTAATGAGGAAAAGATCTAACCAGAGTAGTTATACTAAACGTTCAGTCTATTATTTTATATTTTGAATTTAACTTTTGTATGATTGGTCATTTTGATTATCTACACCCAGTGCTTGAAAAACATCCTCTAATCCTTAGTCAAGTTCCCTCAAAGTTGAGGAGACAAGACAGGGGGACAGAGCAAAGAACATCCCTCCTATCTGTTTTAGAGTCCAGCCATAGGTTGTTCTCTGTCCAAAATTAGTTGGAAACCCAAGAATCCTTCTGAAAAGGGTTCACTCTTAAGTTACAGAAAAGACATGGGGGTTGAAAGCATTATAGTTTCTTGATAGCTGATTTTATACTTCTAGCCTGTAAAGTGGTGAGGAATGGTTTGGAAGACAGTAGGAGGACATAAAAATTCATGACCTTTTCTTATTATTTTTATTACAGTGGACAGCAGGTAGTGTACTACCAATTGAAGTCTTTTCTGAACTTGGTTTCTACTATCATTATCTTCATATAGGTAAGTACCTTTTCTTTGAAAAGACTTAAAACTCAGCCTGTGAACTTATACAAGCTATGGATCATAATGAGTAAGTAGGTAAACTGGTTTAAATTCAAGCTTTACCTTACGATTCAACATCCCCCACATAAGTGTGTCAAGAGTCCCGTTTGCAATGAGGTAGTGAATATTCACAGAACTGCACTGTCCAATTCGATGAGCACGGTCTTCAGCTTGTTTGATATGTCCAGGATCCCAGTACAACTCAGCAAATACAACGTGCGTTGCAGCAGTAAATGTTAAACCCTAAGCAAAACATACCAAATAATTTGAGATGCAAATAAACTGAGAACATAATACAGAACCATGTAAAATAATTTTTTTCTAAACATGTTAAGAGCTTGAGAGAACACTGAAGGACTTGAAAACAAAGCAGTCTTTCATTTTAAGCAAAATTAAGAAAAATGTAATTCATGGAAGGCAAATGAAGACTACTTATTGCAAGATAGCCAGGTGAACTATAAAAACACACTTAAAGATGTATTTCAAGATTTCAAAAGTCAGCTTGGTGGATATATATGAACAAAATCACTTTACTCTCTTGTAAAGCCTGGATTCATATAGTTGTTGTTGTTATGTATCATCGAGTCAGACCCAACTCATAGCGACCCCTCCTTGGGTTTCCGAGGTGGTATCACTATGGAAGTATATTGCCCAACCTTCCTTCTGAGGAGTGGCTGGTGGGTTTGAACCGCCAGCCTTCAGGTTAGCAGTCAAGTGCCTTAGGCACTATGCTACCAGAGCTCCCTGGATTCATATTACCACAGGAAAATCTAATAAAATGCATTATAAACTAGAATATAATTTCTAACACATGGTATCCATGGCAACTAGGCAGAGAATGCTGACATTCTCTATTCATCTAATTCGTATCATCATGCAATAAAGCAAAGAAATCATGTATCTAGTCATACTGTTTTCTTTTTCATGTTGCATCCTGAAGACCCTAAAATTTACTGATGTATGTCTCAATATAGCTATACTGTAATTCCTTTTTTTTCCAACTTCATAAGGAAATAGTGTGATATTAAAAATACTCAATTCTTGTTTTATAATTAATATATGAAATAATGCAAGTCACCTTAAACTAAAATTGCGTCAAGAAATACATGATGTTAAAGCTGGACATCGAGTGAATTATGAATCATATTTATGTTATTACTACTTGATAGTAAAAGATGTTAGGTGGTCGGCAGCAGTACCCAACACCATTTGGGAGTATCGGCTAATCCATGCTGGTGTTCACTTGACACTGGAATGTCTGTGAGTGACTTTTGTGACTACTGTACTGTTATTTCAATTAAAAAATGCTTTTATATCATGTAACAGTATCATACTAGCACTCATTAAATGGTGGCTGAAAATTTCACTGAAAATCAGTCACTCTGGAACAGAAATTCGACGTACTAAAACTATGGAGAGAAATAAACCATCACTACACTGAACTGTAATGCAATTTAGGACAAGAAACTCCACCAAATATTAGAGGTAACGCTGAAAAAGCTATAAGCTGTATTTAAGGAGGGAGACAGCCTTAAGTTCGTTGGATGCATCATAGGACTACACAAGAAGAGAGGGAAAAATGCTGACAAGATCAGTCAAGTCACTCTAAGATGCTGTTAAATAAAAATGAAAGATTCACACACAGCAAGAATATAGCCTTTTTTACTTCCTGTTATTCATATGAGAATATTAGTCTTCAAGTATAAGAGTTTTGAATTATACAAGGTCTTCAGAAACACAGTTTTGAATAAGATGTAAGTGTCCTGTATAATTTCAAAAGGCCTTATTAGGCCATTCCCAGACTCTCTTCACTTCCTCCTACTTATCATCTCCTCTATGAATACCACCACAGGAGCTCTGGTGGCATAGTGCCTAAGGCACTTGACTGCTAACCAGAAGGCTGGCGGTTCAAACCCACCTTGGAAGGAAGGTTGGGCAATCTACTTCCATAGTGATACCCCTCGGAAACCCAAAGAGGGGTTTCTATGAGTTGGATCTGACTCGATGGAAGTGAAAGAGAGAAAGAGAGATGAATACCCCATTTCTGATTTTAAGTTCTTTTTGTTGATGTTCTCCATGGTTGCTATATTCTAACAGATATAAAGTTCAGATTCATGGAAGTTTAATCCAATGTGACAGAAGTGTTGGGATAAACCTTATTTGAGTTCTGGAACTGCTTCATTCTCAGGGAGTTCCTATATACAGATAATTTCATATACATCAATTAGTAAAAGCAGATCCTTTGGCCTTAGTCTATATTGAAGACCCCCAGAAATTTCCAGAAATTATGTGCACCAGGTTGAGTGCTCAGAAGTATGTTCAATTACTTTCCCTATGTTAATTAAATATCCTGGATTAAATATTTATATCAAAATGTTTTAGAATGTTAGCAGTAAAAAAAGTCCAGAAGAATTACCTCTTCTTAGTATGGCAGAGACTGGCGCTGCCTTCCCTGCTGTCTATTCTATTCCTTTGTAACATAACACCCAGTGTTTAGTGGAGCTACCTGGAATAGAGAGTAAACTTTATTTATTTACTTCCCAGCTTCCCTTCAGATTAAGTGTGGCTATGGAACTACCTTCAGACTAATGACCTGTAAGTATTGCTTTCCTCAGTTTGCTGCCTGGATTGTAGATGTGATGGAGCAGCCTAGGTCTAAGAACTTTGTGGAACCACTATGCTAGATTTGGACTATCTCTACAAGAGTTAAATTTTGTGTATTTAAAGGGAGCTCTGGTGGTGTAGTGTCTAAAGCTACAGAAAGCTGATGGTTCAAACCCACCAGCCACTCCTTGGAAGGAAGAATGGGCAATCTACTTCTGTAGAAATACTGCCTCGGAAACCCAAGGAGGAGTTGCAATGAGTTGGAATAGCTAGATTTGGACTGTCTCTACAAAAGAATTAAATTTTGTGTGTTTAAGTCACCCTTAATTTGTTTTTCATTTACTTGCAGCCAAATAGAATCCTAATTGAGACATGGACAGACCAGGCGCATGCCACACAAAGTTCTGAGAAAAGTTCTTTTCCCTCAGATGCTGGTGTAACACAACAAAGAAAGGTAAGCGCTATAAGAGAGGTATCCAAAAAAATCTATGCAAATTCAAACGAAAGAAAAGAAGACTTTGAAAAATAATGACAATTAAATTAATTAAGCTCTTCTAGGAAATTCTTCCCTTGCAAATTTAGGAAGATTTGAGTCAAAGGTATTGAGGCCTCCTTCCAGTATATTTTCTAGCATTCTCTGAAGCAGAATGAATATTTATTTCACTAGATATTCAGATATAAATGTTTTAATTATGGCTAATGGTCTTTTTATTATCTCAATGACATTTCATTATCAGACTTAGACCAGAAATTTCTTACCTGACCAGCAGCCTGGATGCTTAGGATAGCCACACGAGTATCAGGATCCTTCTGAAACTGATTAACCAGGTGTATTCTTTCTGAAGATGGAACGCTTCCATCTATTCTAATGTAACGAGTCTAGAGTCCACAAGGGAAATGGTAAAATTAGAACAAACCCCTATGCACCCATCTCATTTTATATATTTTATGGATCATTTTTATGTTCACATAAAAATGGAAATTGGTTAAGATGACAGGTGTCATCTTAACAAGAAGAACTTAGACATATTTTTTCATAGCTTCTTAAAATTTTTTTAATGTTTATCAATTTCTTTAATGTCTACCTTAATAGAACACAGCTAGGTTCTCATATCTGCTTCTCTTAATAGCTTCTTATATTACAATAATTCCTTCTTTCCTTAATAAGGTTTAAGGTGCTTGAAAGTAGCATGTGTATCTAATTCATCTTCATACTAACAATGCCAAGGGCAATTCCTGCATATTATCAGGAACTTCACAAAACTTTGCTGAATTAAGCTATGGCTGTCTTCAGTATATATCTGTGTAAATTGATATGCAAACATTAAATGATGGTTTAGATTTTCTTTAGAGATACAGGATCACTAATTCCAAAGTTAAACCAAACCCAGATAAGTGAGAAAGTAGAGTGATATATTCTGTCCACATACTTCTAATGTGTTAAGGATCATGAAGAACAGTATGTATGTATTTCTGAAATATCCCAAATATTACCTGGGGAAAAATCATTTTAATATACAACATGAGTTATCTTTTTTTGATATTATTAAAAGTAAAAGAAATATATAATATGGTCATCTCCACTAAGGTGGGAAACCAAGACACAGACACACACATTTTTCAAAATAGGGAAACATTAAGTGCTAAACTGACAGTGCCATCTTTAAGAATGATTTAAGCTGAGAAAAGGGATTAATCAGTGAGTGTTATAATAGCTAAAAGGAATGCATTACTCACGTTCTTAAATGCAAGTATAAGTCCTGAATTTCAAATAGCCTTAGTTGAGACACAAGAATGTTCACTTTTAAAAGGAATGTCCGAGCTAATCATTAAATAGAATGCTCCATGTTAACTTTCTGTCTTTACAAAATAGGTATCAATTGACCAGTGATCCATTTAATATCCATTAAGGGAGGCTATACAGTTTGAGGGTCTTTCTAAAGAACACATATTCTCAATCAGGCTAGAGGGCGTTTAGGAGATGTTTACCTCCAAACCCATGACTGTTTGCATCTTTAACTCTTACTGACATGAAAGGGCATTCTGACAAGTCAGTGAAGTAGAAGTGGGTGAAAAAAGAGAGACTATTTGGGGTAGAATACAGTTCTTTTAACCCTTTCAAGACTGAATTATTTTCTACTTTGAATTTTTTGCTGAAATCACCTGTTTTTAGTAATGGAAGGAATTCTGAATGAGATGAAAAAAAATTTTTTTTGAGGTAATATGGATTTTGATACAATTAGTGGGACACATTATGTCCCAAGGGATCTCTGGTACTAGTGTTGGTGGGTGAGGCCAGTATCTTCAGATTCATGCAGTTATACAGGTCCCCACCAAATGGCAGCATACACTAAAAGTGGGATAGAAGCTTCCCACTAAACCACAGGGGCAGAAAATATAGGTGGGCACACTATATCCCATGGGTCATGAAAGGGTTAAGGTATAATGGAATCAAAATAAGAACAAATAAATCTAATTTTATTGCTCCATCATTTAAACAATATTTTAAGGTTAATTAACTTTCTCAGAGGATGTTTTACAGAAACTATTGGATAATCAACGAGAAAGTACCTCTTAATGTATAGCACTATTCTCATTGCTGTCGAGTTGGATCTGACTCACAGAGACCCTTCCTTGGGTTTCCAAGGCAGTATCATTACAAAACTAGATTGCCTAATCTTCCTTCTGAGGAGTGTCTGGTGGGTTTGAACCGCCAGCCTTCTGGTTAGCAGTCAAATGCCTTAGGCACTACGCCACCAGAGCTCTCAATAGCACTATTATATCATCATAAATCTTTTTCTGAAGGAAATGCCAGAATTACTTCTTTGGAAATTATAACGAGCATATTAGCTAACGCTTTAAAAATTATATACAAAGTTTTCAAGCATATAATTCTACTGCTCCATTTAAAAACCTACATACTCAGGCAAGTGTCTTTGCTGCAACATATATATTAAGCTCACACAATTTGTCAGGAAATAGCTCATTGCAGCTTCTAAGCATTTCTAAAAGTCCTCAGCATTTAAGAGAACAGATAACAGGTTTAAACTCTGACACAAAAAACTGGAAGTCTGTCATCGACAGGACTGTTGGAAAAGTAGGTGAACCTAAGAAAATGCAATAAAGCAAGTAGATTTGGTAAAGCTAACCTGATGGATTACCTGGCCTATACATTCCAAATTCATTTATACTAAATCATAATAATCACACTTTGTAGAGAATATGCTACTTAGAAGTTTAAAAGGTATGACTGTAGTTAGGCGCTAAAATTGGTGGTATTCATTCTTGCTTTTGCCTCTGCATCACCAACAGCCGAAAGCAGCCTTGTGAGTATACAAAACTGTTGATGCTTAAGTGACTAAACCACTCTCAAATGGTGTACCCAGGAACAAAAATGGAATTCACATTATGGCCTATCAAGCATATTTTTCATCAATTCAGATAAAGTGATCAAAGGAAAATTATAAGATAGTATTAAGGTAAACATTTAATATTATATCATAATTTTAATAGTAATATAATATTAACATCAACAAGAAAAATATCCAATAACAGTTTATATACCATCATCTAAAGAAGGCAAATAAGCTCAGTTATAAGATAACAATGGATGTTTGTTGTTGTTGTTGTTATGTGCCGTTAAGTCAGACTCGACTCATAGCGACTCCTCCTTGAGTTTCTGAGGTAGTGTCACTACGGAAGTAGATTGCCTAACCTTCCTTCTGAAGAGTGGCTGGTGGGTTTGAACCGCTAGCCTTCTGGATGTTTAGTATATTAAAAATCTGCATTAGAAAATATTTTATAAAATAAAATTGTAACATACCTTGCTTTCTATGACTGCTTCTGTGCAAGCTTGGAGCATGCTTATATGGTGAGCAAAAACCAGAAATTTTAGTGACTCGTTCTGAAGCATCACCTTAATATAATCCTTTACAGCACCTGCCTAAATATTAAAAGTTAAACCTTAGTAACAACATTAAAATGTTTATTTGAAAATCATATCACTTTTTTTAATTAATGATGAGAAATTCCTCAAAAAATCAGTAAGTTGGTATGAACTTTCAACTGTTTTGTTCTCTAGGTAGTCTAGAAGGGCACACTTAAGGGGCATGTGGAAGAAGAGGGACAAAAGGAGAAAAAACAGGCAAAACAAGAACAATACAATGTTTAGGAGTCAGAAAAACCATACACATACACACACAGACACACACACACATACAAAAGGATAGGAAAGAGTTTCAACAGAACGGAAGGCATCAAATAGGCTTATGGCTTAAATATGGCTTGTTGGTTTTGTTTAGGGGATTTTCAAAAAAAAAAAAAAAGCTTATATAAAAGACTTAAAAAAGAGATAAAGTTAAGGAGAAAATGCTTAGGGAAGATTAGAAAAGAAGGGAATGAGAAAGCTGGGACTGAAGCTTAAGAGTTTAGAAAAGCTGGTTTATTTCTTTAACTTAGAAACTTGGGTAGGCTTACAAACAGGTAGTTAGGATATATGGTTAAGAGTAATGAAAAACTAGGGGACTTAGCTTGTCTATGGAAGGTTCCAGAAGAAGCTAGAATGATGGAATAAAGACCACAGAAGGGAAGTCAGAAAGAACAGGGGGAACATAAAGAAACTGTGAAGTAGAAAAAAGAAAATCAAGAAAGTTCAGATTGAAGAGGCGGGGCAAGATGGCGGACTAGGCAGAAGGATTGCACAGACCCTCTTCAACAAAGAAAAGGGAAACCAATAAATACAGACACAGAAGATAAT
>NW_006922413.1:567813-569143 GCF_000298275.1 Orycteropus afer afer
CTGGGGGCATAGTGGGGAAGGCACTTAGCTACTAACCAGAAGGTCAGTGGTTCAAACTTATCACCAGCTGCTCCATGGGAAGAAGATGAGGCAATCTACTTCTGTAAAGATTTACAGACTTGGAAACCCAGTGGGGGTTGCTAGGTATTGGAATTGAGTCCAAGGCAGTGGTTTTTCTTTTTTGTTAAATATTGTAATACTTATTTCTAATCCTTTTCAAAATAAAAGAAATGAAACATTTTTGACTCCTGGTTAGATGGCAGAATAGGCAAACAAGCTACACAGACCCACTTCAACAAAGAAAAGAGAAACAAATTGACAGAGATACAGAAGATAATCCTGGAGCCCTGAGCTTTGAAAGGAAGTACAAAGAAGTGGACTAAGTACCAACTAGTTGAAAAACCTGAATGAAAACAGTGAGTACAGAGATGGTCGGAGCTGTGGGCTGTCAGCTACTCTGACAGCACCAATAGCCTGAATATTTCCAAGTGGTGTTGGGACCTGAGAAATGACTTAAAGATCAGCCCTGGTCACCAAGGGCTGCAGGGAGGACTGTGCTGGTGGCCTATGAATAGGAAGGGAAAAAGCAAGGAGGGAGACAACCTGAGCTGTGGATTTTCAGGTTCTGGAGAGTACAGTCATTTTGATTGCTTACAAATGGCCATTTTGGATATTTCAAGTGACCAAGGATACAGTCATTTTGAATGTTTAGAAGCAGCAGCCATTTTGGATATTTAAAATGACTACGCATGCAGCCATTATGAATGTTTACAAGTGGTGACCATTTTGGATATTTTAAGTGAACGCATTCTCATTCAGATTCCAGGGACTTAAGAATAGGCTCCATTTGCCAAGGACGGCAGGGATATATGGGAGGCTGACAAGGGGAAAGGAGACAGGAGGTGAGTGTATAAGTGCTGCCAACTAGCAAACAGAGGAGCACAGTACCCTGCTTACGTAGATAAAACCCAAAGAAAACAAAAATTGTAGACAAGTCACTCCAGCATACATTCACCAATTAAATATAAACAAAAACGTCACAATGTCTTGGAGACAACATAGCGTCACAGTCCACACAAAGAAGCAAGATATGGCAGGAGAAACAAGGGACCAAGATACAGACCCAGAATACATCCCTGAGGAAGAAGTAGCACTGGGACTCCCTGATAAGGAATTTAAAAGAATTGTATTTAGGTACCTTCAACAGATTGAGAGACAGATCAAGGAAAACACTGATAAAATTGGAGAAAACACTAGAACGATTCTGAAAGACAATAAAAGAACAAAATGACAAAATAAATTAAAAATTAGAAATGATACAAAATCTACA
>NW_006922413.1:569913-571576 GCF_000298275.1 Orycteropus afer afer
GAGACGCTATACGGAGTCCTTTGGACAGAGACTCAACAATAGCAAACAACAACTGACTATTAACACACATGACATAACCCAGAAATCAACCCAGTTATGGAAGTATCTAAAGTAAATAAGCCTACAAGATTGTAAACAGGGAACCAGAGATAGCAATTGGCAAGTGAAGACAACTACCAACCAAAAACAGAAAAAAAAAAAAAGTGTAGTTACAGAACTTCTAAATGGTAGGGAAGTCAAGGAAACTGCAAGATAGAACAGACTGTTCTAAACTTGGGAAGAAAATAATAAATCACAGGGTAACCTCAAAGAAAAATAATAAACCTTCACATTTAAATATTTACCAAATACAAAAACAATAGCAAAGAAGGAAGTGATAATATGATTCATCAACAAAATGAATTCAGCACAGAAAATTATATGGAACAAAGAAATCAGCAACACCATGAAAAAGCACATAACAAAATGATAGCAACAAATTCATACGTGTTGATAATTAAACTGCCAAAAGAGTAAAAACAGAACCTACAGAGTGGGAAAAAATATTGGGCAACAACATATCTGACAAGGGACTTATCTCTAATATTTATAGAAAACTCCAACACCTCAAAAACAAAAAGATTAACAATCTGATTTAAAAATGGGCAGAACGCAATGGACACTTCACCAAAGAGGATATTCAGGCAGCCAGTAAATATATGAAGAAATGTTCACTATCATTAGCCATCAGAGAGATGCAAATGAAAACAAAAATGAAATACCATCTCACTCCAGCACTAATGGCAAAGTTCAACAAGTCAGAAAATAACAAATGCTGGTGAGGATGTGGAGAGATTGGGACTCTCATACACTGCTGGTGGGATTGTCACATGATACAAACACTGTGGAAAGCAGTATGGCGATTCCTTAAAAAGCTTGGAATTAGAAATACCATTTGACCCAGCCATTCCATTTCTAGGTATATATCCTAAAGAAGTGAGAGCCAGGACAAGAACAGATACGTGCACACCCATGTTCACCGTAGCACTATTTACTATAGCAAAAAGATGGAAACAACCTAGGTGCCCATCAACAGAAGAATGAATAATCAAACTATGGTACATATACACAATGGAACACTATGCAACACTGAAGAATAATGTAGAATCTGCAAAACACCACATAACATAGATGAACTTGGAGGACATTATGCTGAGTGAAATAAGTCAATCACAGAAGGACAAATACAGTATTAGTTCATTATTGTAAAAAGTCAAAGAAAGGTTTATATATAGGAAGAGACTTTCTTTGTTGGTTCCAGGGTGAGAGGGGAAGGGAGAGACTGCAAAAAAAAAAAAGGTGTTGACCCATGTCACTTTAGTTTTGTGCATTTCACTGTACATAAAATGTATTTCAATAAAAGGTATTTAAAAAAAAAAGAAATGGGAGTTCCGGCAAGATGGCCGACTAGGCAGAAGGACTGCACAGACCCTCGTCAACAAAGAAAAGGGAAACCAATTAACACAGACACAGAAGATAATCTTGGACCCCTGAGCCTTGAAGAGAAGGATACAGAAGTGGACTAAACCCCAACTAGCAGAAGAATTTGCGTGAAAATACCAAAAAAAAGGAGACATACGGAGCTGCAGTCTGACAGCGAGCTAAGCAACCCTGACAGTACAGG
>NW_006922413.1:581161-599329 GCF_000298275.1 Orycteropus afer afer
TTTTTCACAGTTAACATGAGGCTAAGTTATCTATTATGAGTGAGGACACAACATGAGATGAATTAAATAGGAATTAAATTTAAAGCAGGTAGCATGAAGTAAGTTTACAACCTGAATATATTACTGCTTAACTGTTAAAAACTAGTTATTTAGAAATTTTGGAGAAAGACAGCAGGCTGAATACATTTAACCTCCACTTCCTCCCAACACTATATTTAAATGATAGCAAAGTGTATAGGATTAAGAAAATCAGAGAGGAACACATATCAACACAATTTTGTAAGCCAAAAAGCAAACGGGTGCCTGGTAACTGATTAGCTGACTTGACAACCAACTCTTAGGTTGGCAGTCAGGAAAGTTGAGAAGGACCTGCTATAGTAATCCAGAAAGGCTCAGGCAACAGCACCTCTGAAAGTAGGGTTGGAGTGTGGCTAAAACTTGAGAACTGGCTAAAAGTATGTTTAAATAGTTGATAACATGCAATATTGTTCGATATCCTCTCCCAACCCTTCCACACAATAGATGACTACCACAGCCCCATCTTGGGAGAAAACTAGAGATTTATTTTCTGGAGATGGTAAAATAGAGGGGACTTTTTTTAAAAAGAAAATAAAACTAGTATGATACTTAGTGTTTAAAGATATTGGGAAGAAATAAAATAATTAGAAGAGAGTGAGGAGGAATTAGTGGTTTAAGTATACAGAAAACTAGCCAAAAATTCCAAAAATAAAACAAAAAACCCAACCAACTTGACAATTAACAACTCCAAAGAAAAAATGTGTTGTATAAGAAAGAAAACCTATCTGTAATACATGGTTCACCTATAAATATCATAAACATGGTTAAAATAATGTACATAGTAACTACTGATCAAACCCAAAACAGGTAAGTTACTATAAAATTTGTAACACTAAAACTATCTATCATTCTATTGGGACAATGGGAATAAAGAAAGGTATCTGTGTGGGAGTACCAGAGGGGTGAAAGCTAAAATTTTATCTTCCATATTAAAAAGCCAACTAATAACAACTAAAATTATGAATCAAGAAGTAATACACAAAGAAGGTCCCTGGGTGGCACAGATGGTCAGCACTCAGCCTGTTAGAACTCACCCAGTGGCACTGTGTTAGATCGAGGCCTGGTGAGGCGCTTCTGTAAAGATTATAGCCAACCCAGCTCTGAAGCATACAGAGTCTCTCCAAGCGAATACATAAATGAACAAATGTCTCAAGAAGTAATACACACGATACAACAATTGGTCTGAATTTGCTTGGAGCAATAAAGGAAGAAAAAGAGTCAGGAACAAGAGGAGGAAATGATGTGTGGCTAATTGCCTCCATGAACAACTGCTTTCTCTGCCATGAAACCAGAGAAACTAAGTGGTGCCTGGCTACTATTACTAAACATTTCCATCAAAGTTGCTATATATAAAAATCCTGATCAAAGGGGAGAAAAAAGGAACAGAATTAAAACTTCATATGGAATCATGTAGGCTAGATGAAACCTTGAAACTACTGCCTGGGGACAATCTTTAAACCGTAAACCAAAAATATTTCCTGAAGTCTTAAAATCAAACGATAGTTTAGCTTGAGTAGTAAAAAAAAAAATCTGTCTTGAGCATTATGTTCTTTTAAGACTTACCTACATGGGATCAAATCAACAACAGTAACTCAGAGATTAGGTAGAAACCTTAGGCTGCAGTGAGTTTATGTTAATAGGGGTGAAACAAATCAGAAAGGGACAGGAGAATGTTTGCATAATTTAAAAAGTTAAACAAACAAACAAACAATAATTTAGCTTAATTAGTAAAGAATGTCTGCCTTGACCATTGTGCTCTTTTACGAATGATCTAAGATCTATAAAGGATCAAATTGACAATTGTTGTTATATGCCGTCGAGTCAGACCCGACTCATAGTGACCCCTCCTTGGGTTTCCGAGGCAGTATCACTACGGAAGTAGGATTGCCCAACCTTCCTTCCAAGGAGTGGCTGGTGGGTTTGAACCGCCAGCCTTCTGGTTAGCAGTCAAGTGCCTTAGGCACTATGCTACTAGTAACTAGAAAGAGCAATGAGTTTATGGTAAAAGAGAACAATTGGGAAAAGGAGAGTGAGAATGGTTGCACAATTTGAAGAATGTAATCAATGTTGCTGAATTGTACATGAAGAAACTATTGAACTGGTTATGTCTGGTATGTATATTCTAAATAACAAAAACAAAAAAAATTATAAAAATAAGTAATACAGGTAAAGAAGGAATATATCATGAATGAGGGATTTAAAGTAAATACTAAAAGAATCAGCTTAAAAAATAGAAAGTGGTTGCCTCTGGCAAAAAAGGTCATTGTTGACAGTGGTAGATGTCTCTGAGTTAGTTCTGATTCATAGCGACACTATGTAAAACAAAACGAAATACTGTGTGGTCCTGTGACATCCTCATAACCATTGCTATGTTTGAGATCAATGTTTTAGCAACTGTGTCAATCCATCTTCTTAAGGGGCTTCCTGTTTTTTACTGACCCTCCAGCTTACCAAGCATGATGTCCTTATCCAGAGACTGGCCTTTCTGAAAACATGTCCAAAGAATGAGAGGCAAAATCTCGTCATCCACACTTCTAAGGAGTGTAACTCCAAGACAGGTTTCTTTTGCTAGCAGTCCATGGTATATTCAATATTCTTTGCCAGCACCACAATTCAAATACATCAATTGTTTCGAAGTCTCCCTTATTCATTGTCCAGTTCTCTAACGCCTATAAGGCTACTGAAAATACCGTAGCTTGGGCCAGGCACACTTTAGTCTTCAAAGTGACATATTTGCTCTTTAAAACATTAAAGAGGTTTTTTGCAGCATATTTGCCCAATGGACTACATCATTTCCTTTCTTGACTGCTGTTTCCATGGCTGTTGACTGTGGATCCAAGTAAAATAAAATCTTTGACAACTTTAGTCCTTTCTCCATGTGCCATGATGTTGATTACTGGCCCAAGTTGTGAGGATTTTTATTTTCTTTATGCTGAGGTACAATCCATGCTAGAGATTGTAGTCTTTGATCTTCATTAATAAGTGTTTCAAGTCCTCTTCATTTTCAGCAAGCAAAGTTGTGTCATCTGCATATCACAGGTTGTTAATAAGTCTTCCTCCAATCCTGATGCCATGTTCTTTTTCAGTCCAGTTTCTCAGATTATTTGCTCAGCATACTGATTGAATAAGTAAGCTGAAAGGACAGAACCTTAACACACATGTTCACTGATTTTAAACAGTATCCACTTATTCTGGTTGAATGACTAGATCTTGGTCTATGTACAAGTTCTTCATGATCACAAGTAACTGTTCTAGAATTCTCATTCTTAATAGTGTTATCCATAGTTTATTATGATCTACACACTCAAATGCCTTTGTTTAGTCAATAAAACACAGGTAAACATCTTTATGGTATTCTCTGCTTTCAGCCAAGATCTAGCAGATATCAACAATGACATCCTCACTCCACATCCTCTCATATATCCAGCTTGAATTTCTGGCATTTCCCTGTCAATGTACTGCTGCAAGCATTTTTAAATTATCTTCAACAAAATTTTACTTATGTGACATTAATGACATTGTTCAATAATTTCCAATTCTTTTGGATCACTTTCCTATGGAATGGGCACAAATAAGGATCTCTTCTGGTTGGCTGGCCACGTAGCTGTCTTCCAAATTTCTTGGCATAGACGAATAAGTGTGTCCGGCCTTGTGTCTGCTTGTTGAAACATCTCAATTGGTATTCAGTAAATTCCTGGAGCCTTGATTTCTGCCATGCCTGCGGTGCAGCTTGAAATTCTTCCTTTAGTACTATCAGTTCTTGATCAAATGCTACCTCTTAAATGCTCAAAAGTCAACCAATTCTTTTTGGTACAGTGACTGTGTTGTATTCCTCCCATCTTCTTTCAACACTTCCTATGTCATTCAATACTTTGTCCACAGAATCCTTCAATATTGCAACTTGAGGCTTGAATTTTTTCTTCAGTTCTTTCAGTTGAGAAATGCTGAGCGTGTTCTTATTTTATTTTGATTTGGGTGAAGATTTACAGAGCAAATTCACTTTCCATACAGCAGTTCATATATACTTTGTCTCATGTCATTGACCACAGTTTACCACAATACAACAGCTCCCCTCCCCCTTCCTCCCCATAGTTACCTCTTCCCAGTGTCCATCCCTCCATACTCTCCTGCCCCCTGAGCTGTCTCCTGGTGCATAAGCAGCCCTTCCTTCTCCCATGATTGTTCTCTCCAGAGCGTGTGTCTACTTGAGGTAAATGTTTAACTCACATGCCTGTACTTTGTTTGGCTGGAAACCACAGGTGTGGGTTCAATTCCAGACCTGAAGGGCAGCTAGGGGCCATAGTCTCAGTGGTTTCATCAGGCTGAGCGTGTTCTTCCATTTAGTTTTCTAACTCCAGGTTTTCCACATTTCATTATAATACTTTACTTTGTCTTCTTGAGCCAAATTTTGAAATTTTCTGTTAAGCTCTTTTACTTCATCATTTTTTTCTATTCACTTTATCTACTCTACACTCAAGTGCAACTTTCAGAGTCTCATGCAAGATTCCACTTTGGTCTTTCCCTTCTTTCCTGTCTTCTCAATTAGTGCTATTATTGTTTAATGTGCCAAATCTATTCTTGAGATGGCATCTAATTTCAGGTGGGAAATACTCAAGTTCGTGCTTTGGCTCTCATGGACTTGCTTTAATTTTCTTCAGTTTCAACTTGACCTTGCATATGCGCAATTGCCCATCTGTTCCACAGTAAGCGCCTGAACTTGTTCTGACTAATGATATTGAGTTTCTCCATCATCTCTTTCCACAGATATAGTCAATTTGACTCCTGTGTATTCCATCTGGTGGGTTCCACATGTATTGTTATTGTTTAGGATGTTGAAAAAAATTATTAACTTGGGTGAAGTGAAAGGCAATATATAATAAGGAGGAGCTCAACACAAGAGGATCTAGGCACAGGAAGACACTTAAGGGAGCAGAGAGTTAAAGGCAACAAAAATAGACACTATTACATTCACAATCCTATAATAACAGAAATAACAATAATCTACAAGCGGACATCTCAGCCGCTGAGGGAGAGGCTGAGGGAGAGCAGGAAGGAAGTGAGCTGGCGGTGGGTCTGGAATGCTGAGGGAGACCAGGAAGTGAGCAGAGCCATTTGGAACAACTAAGGGAGATGAAATCGTCTGTCAGCCTGTTGTACTGTGGTGGCTTGCATGTTGTTGTGAGCCTAGAGGGTATGCCACTGGTGTTTCAAATGCAAGCAGGGTTACCCATGGTAGACAGGTTTCAGCAGAGCTTCCAGACTAAGACAGACTCAGAAGAAGGAAGAGGCCATCCACTTCCTGAACAATTGGGCAGTGAAAACCTTATGAAGAGCGGTGAAAGACTGTCTGATACATTACTGGAAAGCTTTATGAATAGCCCTGAAACATTGTCTGACATAGTGTCGGAAGATGAGCCCCTCAGGTTGGAAGGCACTCAAAATATGACTGGGGAAGAGCTGCCTCCTCAGAGTAAAGCTGACCTTAATGATGTGGATGGAGTAAAGCTTCTGGGACCTCCATTTGCTGATGTGGCATGACACAAGAGGAGAAGAAACAGCTGTAAATATCCATTAATAACCAGAACATGGAATGTACGAAATATGAATCTAGGAAAATTGGAAGTTGTCAAAAATGAAATGGAACACATAAAGACTGATATCCTAGGTATGAGTGAGCTGAAATGGACTGGTTTTGGCCATTTTGAATCAGACATCCATATGATCTACTATACTGGGAATGACAAATTGAAGAGGAATGGTGTGGCATTCATTATCACAAAGAATGTATCAAGATCTATCCTGAAGTACAATGCTGTCAGTGACAGGATAATATCCATACACCAACAAGGAAGATCAGTTAATACAACTATTATTCAAATTTATGCACCGACCACCAAAGCCACAGATGAGGAAATTGAAGATTTACCAACTTCTGCAGTCTGGAATTGATCAAACATGCATCAAGATGTGTTGATTATCACTGGTGACTGGAATACAAAAATTGGAAACCAAGAAGAATCACCAGTAGTTGCAAAACATGGCCTTGGTGATAGAAATAATGCTGGAGATCACATGATAGAATTTTGCAAGACCAACAACTTATTCATTGCAAATACCTTTTTGCAACAATACAAATACATGTGGACTTCACCAGATGGAGTACACAGGAATCAGACTGATTACATCTGTGGAAAGAGGTGACAGAGAAAGCTTACTATATCTTTAGCCAAAACAAGGCCAGGAGCTGATTGTGGAACAGACCATCAACTGCTCATATCCAAGTTCAGGTTGAAACTGAAGACAATTGAAACAACTCCATGAGAGCCAAAATATGACCTTGATTTAATCCCTCATGAATTTAGAAACCACCTGAAGAACAGATTTGATGAACTGAAAACCAATGACTGAAAACAAGAGGAATTGTTGGATGACATCAAGAATATTATCTATGAAGATAGCAAAAAAGATAGGAAAGGAAGAAAAGACCAAAATGATGTCAAAAGAGACTCTGAAACTTGGCCTTGAATGGAGAGTAGTGACAGCAAATGGAAAAAATGCCAAGATAAAAGAGCTGAACAGAAGATTTCAAAGAGCAGCGCAAGAAAGCAAAGTCAGTTATTATAATGAAATGTGCAAAGACCTGGAGTTAGAAAACCAAAAGGGAAGAACACACTCAGCATTTCTCAAGCTGAAAGACCAAAAGAAAAAATTCAAGCCTCAAGTTGCAATATTGAAAGATTCTATGGGCAAAATATTGAATGATGCAGGAAACATCAAAAGAAGACAGAAGGAATACGCAGAGTCACTGTACCAAAAAGAATTGGCTTATGTTAATCCATTTCAGGAGGTGGCATATGAAGAAGTCAAAGATGCGCTGAAGGAAATGACAAAAAACAAGGCTCCAGGAATTGACAGAATACCCACTGAGATGTTTCAACAAACGGATGCTATGCTGGAGGCACTCACTTGGTTATGCCAAGATATTTGGAAGATAGCTACCTGGCCAACTGACTGGAAGAGATTCATATTTGTACTCACTCCAAAGAAAGGTGATCACACAGAATGTGTAAATTATCAAACAATATCATTAATATCACATGCAAGTAAAATTTTACTGAAGATAATTAAAAAACGGTTGCAGCAGTATATTGACACAGAACTTCCAGAAATGCAAGCTGAATTCAGAAGAGGATGTGGAATGAGGGATATCATTGCTGATGTCAGATGGATCTTGGCTCAAAGCAAAGAATACCAAAAAGATGTTTACTTGTGTTTTATTGACTACGCAAAAGCATTAGACTGTGTGGATCCTAACAAATTATGGATAACATTAAAAAGAATGGGAATTCCAGAACAGTTAGTTGTACTCATGAGGAACCTGTACATAGACCAGGAGGCTGTCATTAGAAAAGAACAAGGGGATACTGCATGGTTTAAGATCAAGAAAGAAGTGTGTCAGAGTTGTATCCTTTCACCATACTTATTCAATCTGTATGCTGAGTAAATAATCTGAAAAGCTGGACTTTATGACGAAGAACACAGCATCAGGATGGGAGGAAGACTTGTTAACAACCTGAGATACACAGACTACACAACTTTGCTTGCTGAAAGTGAGAATGACTTAAAGCACTGACTGATGAAGACTGAAGTCTGCAGTATGGATTACATCTCAACATAAAGAAAACAAAAATCCTCATACCTGGACCAATAAGCAGCATCATAATAAATGGAGAAAAGATTAAAGTTGTCAAAGACTTCATATTACTTGGTTCTAAAATCAACACCAATGGAAGCAGAAGTCAAGACATCAGACGATGTATTGCATTGGGCAAATCTGCTGCAAAGCAGTTACAAGTGCTGAAGAGCAAAGATATCTCCTTGAAGACTGAGGTGCGCCTAACCCAAGCCATGGTATTTTCAATTGCCTCATATGCATGTGAGAGCTGGACAATGAATAAGGAAGACCAAAGAAGAGTTGATGCTTTTGAGTTGTGGTGTTGGTAAAGAATACTGGAAGTACATAGACTGCAAGAAGAACTAACAAATCTGTCCTGGAAGAAGTGCAGCTGGAATGCTCCTTGGAAGTGAGAATGGCCAGACTTCGTCTCGCCCACTTTGGTCTTGTCACAAAGGACCATTCTCTGGAGAAGGATATCACGCCAGTAAAGTGGAGGGTCAATGGAAAAGGGGAAGGCCCTCAACAAGATGGACTGACACAGTGGCTGCAACAATGGGCTCAGGTATGTCAAGGATTGTGAGGCTGGCACAGGACCAGCCAGCGTTTTGTTGTGTTATACATAAGGTCCCTATGAGTTGGAGACGACTCGACAGTACCTAACAACAACAACAACACAAGTGGACACATAGATAGACATTCAAGATGAACAGGGATGGGAAGGTGAATGGGACTAGACCCACAAATATCTATAGGTTTGACAAAGGATATTTCTAAATATGTATTTGTATGTGCTGCAAATATATCCATTAATATAGCTAAGCATATAAGGGGCAAAGTTATAAAAATGTCTTAGCCATAACCAAACACTTTGAGGTTAAACACTTTAGAGGCTCAGGAACATAGATGTAGGGGGCACTACTGTCATTTGGCATAACTTAGTCCAAAGACAACATTCTACATCCTAGTTTTGTGAGTAGTGACTGAGTTCTTAAAAGCTTTAGAGTGGCCTTCTAAGGTGCAACTACTGGTCTCCACATTCGGAGCAAACAAGAATGAAGAAACTAAAAATGCAAAAAAGCAACAATCCAAAGGACTAATGGACCACATGAACCTCAGCCTCCCCCTGAGACCAAAAGAACTAGATGGTGCCCAGCTACCACTGCTGAATGCTCTGAAAGGGATCACAATAGGACGTCCTGGATAGAGTGGGAGAAAAATGTGGAACAAAACTCAGAATCACAAACAGCTCGGGCTTACTAGTCCAAGAGAGCCCGGTGAAGCCCCCAAGACTATGGTCCTTTCATATCCTCCAAGCCTGGAACTTAACTCACTCCTGTGACTCAACTTTTAGCCAAACTGTATACAAGTCTACAAGGTGAATAATAACAACAGGGAGGTTTGCACTCCTTAGAACAATTAACCACGTGAGATCAAAAGGGCAGCATTTGTCCAGGTATAAAGCTAAGAAGGCAGAAGGGATAGGGCAGAAGGATGAAGGGAAATGGTAAACACAGGGAGGAAGTAGAAAAAGTACTGTTAATTGTGGGGATTGTAATCAATGTCACAAAACAAAATGTATACAAATTGTTGAATGGAAAACCTATTGACTCTGTTAATTTTCTCCTAAACCACTATAAAATAATAATAATAATAAAATAAATACAATTTAAAAAAGAAATAAGGTACTTCCAATTTATAAGTCATTGGTCTTGCAAAATTCTGTCATGTAATCTCTGGTATCATTTCTTCACCATGACCACATTTGCCAACTACTTACCCTTCTTTGTTTCCAACTTTTACATTCTTATTACAATAAATTTTCAATGCATCTTGGCTGCATCTTTCATGAATTTCAGACTGCAGAAATTGGTAATAATCTTCAATTTCTTTATCTTTGGCATTACTGGTTGGTACGTAAATTTGAATCATAGTCCTATCAACTGGTCTTCCTTGTATGCATATGGATATTATCCTATCACTAAGAGTATCATATTTAAGGACAGATCTTGAAATACTGCTTGATGATGAATGTGACACTGTTCCTTTTTAGTTTGCCATTCCCAGCATAGCACACCATATGATTTCCTGATTCAAAATGGTTAATATCAGTCCATTTCAGTTTTCATTTTATTTTTGACAACTTCCAACTTTCCAAGATTCATACTTCATACATTTCACATGTCAAATATTAATGGATGTTTATAGCTGTTTCTTCTCATTTTGAGTCATGCCACATTAGAAGAAGGTCCCAAAAGCTTTATTCCATCCATATCATTAAGGCTGACATTACTTTGAGGAGGTAGTTCTTTCACAGTCATATTCTGAATGCCTTTCAATCTGAGAGGTTCATCTTCCCGCATTTTATCAGACAATGTTCCGCTGTTTTCAGAAAGATTTCACTGGCCAATTTTTTTAGAAGTAGATTACCAGGTCCTTCTTCCTAGTCTAAGTCTGGAAGCTCCATTGAAATCCGTTCACCATGGGTGATCCAGAAGCATGTCCACCATTTGACATACTGGTATTTGAAATAACAGCAGCATAGCTTCCAGTGCCACAGCAATACGCAAGCTACCACAAACTGACAGATGAGTGATGGGAAATAAGGTTAGGGGAATGTTATTTTTTTTATAAATGGTTGTTTCTATTCGTTAAGCAGTAATCATATGAATCTTTGATAATTAAAAAATAACTACATAAATCATTAGGGGTATTTTAAAACTATAAAGTTTCTATTTAAAATCCATGCATATGATTATGAAGTCACAAGACTGATTCTGCACACTACACTTTGTACGTCTAAATTTTCTAAACAATGGAAATTCATCAATGAGGCTGGAGGTCACTGAGAACTTTAGCCTTGGATTTCAGTGCCTCAGAAACTGGAAAAGAAGCCCTCTCAAAACAAGGAGCTATACATCCTGGATATGTTGTCATGGCAACTGAACCACTTTAATAAAGTGCATGTTTGCCTAAAGAGCTATATTTACTGTGATAAGCCTTTCAAAAAGTACATGTCAAGTTGGAGTCGGAGTATTTTTAAGGCAAATTCATTTATAATCACTATACCCCCATTCCCAGATGCATTCCCTCGCCGGTTTCCAAGTGAGCTGTCTCTGCTAGAGTTCCCTTCACTTACATCATCCCCTCCTCAAAATCAAAGCTGCTGATGCCAAAGCTCAAAGCCCTCCCCATCCCACTTCTTCCAATAACTACATCAGAAAGTCTTGCAGTTACTATTAATATCATATAGTTCAATTATATAACTGGCTAAACAGTCTCTTGGGTCTAACCTAGCAAGTTAACCATCATTTGTGATATTTCTTTGAGGAGAAAATGTGTTTGGAGATCCAAAACATCTATGTAACAAGTTAACTTTTGGGGTACAAGCCTCTCTTAGGTTGGGAATTGCATAGGTTTGCATTTCAAAATGTACTAACATGCATTTTTAACAGTCTTAATTTATTCTAATTGAAATTGTCACTTCGTTGTCATATTTTAAAAATTATTGGAGCAGGAATTTGCTTGCAAACTATCTTAAGTGCGTATTACATGGAACAGAATATTCCGACGATGATCAGCATTTTGGTAATGTTGGTTCACATTTTACAGAGGTTGCAGAAAATGCATGTGTTCATATCTCTTTTATGCAATTAGTCTATCAGTAATATGGCTGCTTGTCAAAAGGCATAATTATTCAAATTATGAAGGATACACAGATCTCATTTTAAAAAGACAGAAATGAAGAGAATATGTTGTAGTATTTGTTTCTTAAAAAAAAAATTTCAGTGAAGAAGTGTACCTCATATTTTCTGAAATAAAAGCAGTTTAAGAAAAATCTTCACTGCAATAAAGACCTAATGAAAGAAATTTGATTTTACATTGCTAGCCTTTAATCAAATAATGAAAGGGAAAAGAAAGAACCAAGCCTGAGCTGTAACCTCTCCCTATGGGAATCTCGCACAAAAGAAGCTTCCTCTTAAGTCTTGAGACCCTTAGATCTCAGAAGGTTCACCTTTATGGCAGGCACTATGATGGGGCAATCTACTTCTGTAGTGATACTGCCTCGGAAACCCAAGGAGGGGTCGCTATGAGTTGGGTCCGACTCAACGGCACACAAAAACAACAACAACATGGGTTTACAAAGGGTATTCATGTTGCTGTGGTGATGTTAGGTAGTGCCAAGTCAATTCCAATCACAGCAACCCTCCATCCAGTAGAATGAAGAAACACTGTCCTGTCCTGTACCAACCTCACAACCCTTGCTATGCTTGAGCCTATTATTACAGCCACTGTGTCAATAGTATTATCTCACTGAGGGTCTTCCCCTTTTGCTCTGACCCTCTACTTTATCCAGCATGATATCCTTCTCCAGGGAATGATCCCTTCTGACAACATGACCAATGTAGGTGAGACAAATTCTGGCCATTCTTGCTTCTAAGGAGCATTCCGACTGCACTTCTTGCAGGGCAGATTTGTTCATTCTTTTGGGTATTTTCAGTATTCTTTGCCAACACCACAATTCAAAGGCATCTATTCTTCTTTGGTCTTCCTTATTCATTATGCAGCTTCCACATGCATACGAGGCAATTGAAAATACCATGGCTTAGGTTAGGTGCACCTTAGTCTTCAAAGTGACATCTTTGTTCTTCAACACTTTGTTGTTGTTGTTGTTGTTATTTGCCATCGAGTCGGTCCGACTCACAGCAACCCCTCCTTGGGTTTCCGAGGTGGTATCACTACGGAAGTAGATTGCCCAACCTTCCTTCCGAGGAGTGGCTAGTAGGTTTGAACCGCCAGCCTTCTGGTTAGCAGTCAAGTCCCTTAGGCACTATGCTACCAGAGCTCCCCTTCAACACTTTAAAGAGATCTTTTGCAACAGATTTGCCCAGTCATGGACTTTTCTCACTATCTTCTTTGTTAATCAAATCTTAGTTTGTTTAGAGAAGGCACTTCAGCCTCCTTTTAATCAGCAACAGATGAATTGAATCGTGATTGGTCTAAGCAAGTATAACATATCTATTCCTCCTAAAGTGACTCTGACCAATAAAGCATAAGGGGAAGTCTGTTGGGGGCTACAAGAGAAAAATTTTCTTAGTGATAAAGGGACTGTTGGGAGAACAAATCTTTTCCTTGTTCTAGACATTGAGGCCGGTACTTAATAACAGGAATTGTGAGGATCATGTTGGACCACAGTGAACTAGGGCAGCTAGAGCAGAAAGACAGGAGAATCTGAGTTCTTTTTAAACAGCTTTATTGACATATAATTTTACACAATAAAATCCATCCATTTAAAATGTGCAATTAAATGGCTTTCAGTATGTTCACAGAGTTGTGAATGTGCATTCATTCCACAATCAATTTCAGAACATTTTCAATACACTAAAAAGAAAGCCCTCATCCCTTAAATATCATCTCCCTATACACCCAGAGGGAGCTCTGGTAGCATAGTGCCCAAGGCACTTGACTGCTAACCAGAAGGCTGGTGGTTCAAACCCACCAGCCACTGTTCGGAAGGAAGGTTGGGCCATCTACTTCCGTAGTGATACCACCTCGGAAACCGAAGGAGGGGTCGCTATGAGTTGGGTATGACTTGACGGCACATAACAACAACAACATACTTCCAGGCTCCCCCAACTTGAAGCAAACATTTACCTACTTTCTTTCTCTATGGAGTTGATTATTCTGGACATTCATACAAGTCGATTTATATAATATATAAAGCTTTGAGACTAGCTTCTTTCACTAGCATAATGTTTCCAAAGTTTATCTATGCTGTAGCATGTACCATACCTCATTTGTTTTTCTTACTGAATAATAATCCACTATATGGATATATCACATTTTATTTATCCATTCATCAGTTCATGGACATTTGGGTTGTTTCCACTTTTAGTATGGACATATGCTTTCATTTCTCTTGGGTTTATACTTAGTAGTGGAATTGCTGGGTGAGTGTGTAATCTATGTTGAACCAGTTCAGGAACGGCCTGTCTTCCAAAACAGTTATATCATTTTGCATTTCTACCCACAGCGCATGAGAGTTCCATTTTTTCCATGTCCTTGCTCCACTTGTTATTATCTATCTTTTTCAGTTAGCCAACCTAGTGGGAGTGAAGTGGTATTTCATTGTGGTTTTGAGTTGCTTTTTCCTAATGCCTAATTATGTTGAACATGCTCTCATGTGTTTATTGGCCATTTGCGTATTTTCTCTGGAGAAATGTCTATTCAGATAATTGTCCATTTAAAAAATTGGTTATTTGTCTTTTCATTACTGAGTTGTAACAGTTCGTTCATAGATGCCTGTTATCTATTGAATCATGTTCCCAAAAAATGTGTTATAAAGCTTAACCTCTATGCTTTTGGCCATAATCCCATTTGGGAATGGATTGTCTTTGTTATGTTAATGAGGCAGGATAATTATAGGGTGTATCTTGAGTCAATCTTTTACAAAATATAAAAAGAGCAGATTAAACAAGCAGAGATGGGGGAGATACATGCCAAGCCACGTGGAGATCTCCAAACAACCAGGAAACAGGAGCTGAGGAGAAAAAGCCCTTCCCCCAGAGCAGAAAGAGAGAAAGCCTTCTCCGAGAGTTGGTGCCCTGAGTGTAGACTTCTAGCCACCTAAACTGTGAGAAAATAAATTTTTGTTTGTTAAAGCCATCGCCTGTGGTATTTCTGTTATAGTAGCACTAGATAATTAAGACAATGCCCTTTTATTACTACAGATAAAAAAATCCCTTATCAGATAATGATCTGAATATATTTTTCCCCATTCTGTAGGTTGCCTTTTCACTTTCTCTTCTTGACTTTTCACTTTCTTGAGGATGTTCTCTGAAGCATAAAATTTTTCATTTTGATGAAGTCTAATTTGTCAATTTTTTTCTTTTATTGCTTGGGTTTTTGGTATCAAATGTAAGAAACATCCCCTACTCCATGGTCATAAAGATTTACTCCTAAGTGTTCTCCTAAGAATTTTATAGTTTGGCTCTTATATTTAGGTGTTAGATCCATTTTGAGTTAATTTTCATACATGGTATGATGCAGGGGCCCACCTTCATTCTTTTCAGTGGATATCCAATTGCCCAAGCACCATTCGTTGAAAAGACAGTTCTTATCCCCACTGAATTGTCTTGGCATCTGTGGTAGTTAAGGCTGTGTGACAACTTGGCTGGACCATAGTTTTGAATGGTTGGCAGCTGAATGTAGTTATTCCTCACCATGAGATGGCTGCAATCAATCACCTCCATGGTGGAATGTGCTGTGAGCAACTAAGTAGCTGCCTTCAAGATATGGCCTGCTTCCTGTATATAAGGAGAAGCTTTGAGGAAGGTCTCTAGCTTTTGGCACATCTGGATCTTGCATTTGGCTGAATCTTCATCTCAGTGGCCTTCCACGTTGCCTGCTGATCTTGGGATAGTTCCTAGACTTGAACTAGTGTTCTGTTATTTTGCATGCTGATCTTGAGGCTGTGCCTTTTTACCTGCCAACCTTGGGTTTGTCAGCCTCAGCAGTCAGCAGCTGCCTGAGTTAGGAGATGACTCTAGCTCCAGTGGGCCTGGCATAAGAGGCAGAGCTGAAGCCCAAGGTTGAGGGGCCTTCACTCAGCCCCTAAAGCTGAAACTCTGAATTTGGACTTCTAGTCTCCTAAACAAGGAGCTCTCATGGTGCAGTGGTTAAGGCATTTGGCTGCTAACCAAAAGGTTGGTGGTTCGAACTCACCAGCCACTCTGTGGAAGAAAGATGAGGTGGTTTGCTTCCGTAAAGATTTACAGCCTTGGAAACCTAATGGGGTCACTATGAGTCAGAACTGACTTGATGGCAGTGAGTTTCGTTTTAGCTTCCTAAACTGTAAGAGAATAAATTCCTGTTTGTTAAGCCACCCACTTGTGGTATTTCTGTTATAGTAGCACTAGAGAACCAAAACAGCATACTTGTCAAAAAGCAACTGATCATAAATATGACGGTTTACTTCTGGACTTTCAGTTCTACTCTATTGATTTATATGCTTATCATTTTGCCAGGATCACACTGTCTTGGCTATTGTAGTTTTACAGTAAGTTTTGAAATTGAGAAGTGTGAGTCTTTCAACTTTGTTCTTCTCTCTCAAGAATGTTTTGGTCCTCTGAATTGTAGGATCAGCCTGCAAATTTCTGAGAAGCCAGCTGGGATTTTCATAGAGATGTGCTGAATCTATCAATCTGGGTACTACTGACATTTTAACATTAAGTTTTCAAATCCATGAACACATGATGTCTTTCCATTTATTTAGGTTTTCTTTACTTTCTTTCAAAATTTATATTCTTTTTCAAAGTATAAGCTTTGCATTTCCATTGTTAAATTCATTTCTAAATATTTCATGTTTCATGTGGAATTGTATTCTTAATTTCATTTTCAGATTTTTCATTACTAATGTATAGAAATACAATTGACCTTTGTATACTGATCTTGGACTCTGCAACCTTGCCGAACTCATTTATTAGTTTGAAGAGTTTTTTGGTATATTTCTTAGAATTTTCTAATACAAGATCATATTATCTGTAAATAGAGACTTCACTTCTTCCTTTGCAATCTGAATGCCTTTCATTTAGTTTTCTTTCCTAATTGCCCTGGCTAGAACCTCTAGTACAATGTCAAAAATAAGTGACAACAGTAGACATCCTTGTTCTGATATTAGGGGGAAAGCATTCAGTCTTTCACTATTAAATGTGATATTAGTTGTAGGTTTTAAATAATATAAAAAATGAAGAAGTCATTTTACAGCCTTGAAAACCCAATGGGGTCACTATGAGAAAGTATTATTCACTTTTTAAAAAATAATTGTCATGAAAGTTGACTTCATGGAAGTTTGATCATGAAAATAAATGATCAAAATAGCTAATCTGAATTTTTTAAAATGGAATTAAATTTTAAGAAACACTTGATTTCTTTCTAACCTCTATCATGTTAAGCCAATCAACTTTGTACTACTAAAAAAGTAAGCATGAATAAACCTTATTCATTGGGATATTAAGAATTATAATACATAAGTGCATTGTACTTTCTCTCTGCCTATATAGGGATGCTGGAAATCACACATAAGGAAAAAGACACTGCCTTAAATCCATGGTCACTAATCAACATGGAACATAATCAGTTATCCTAACAGTATAATGGCTGAACTCACAGATACTGGAGACAGACAGTCTAGGTTCAAATCCTGGATCCATCTTTTACAAGGTAAGAGACTTTGAGCAAGTCACTTAAATTCTTTTTGTTTTACTTTTCTCATCTCTAAAAGGGGGGAAAAAGTGCCTACCTCATAAATCAAAAACCAAACCAAACTCACCGCCACTGAATTGTACCTGACTCATAGCGACCCCTCCTTGGGTTTCCGAGGCAGTATCACTACAGAAGTAGACTGCCCAACCTTCCTTCCAAGAAGTGGCTGGTGGGTTTGAACCACCAGCCTTCTAGTTAGCAGTCAAATGCCTTAGGCACTGCACCACCAGAGCTCCTACCTCGTAAGGTATGGGATAATTAAATGAGTAAATACATGAGGTATACTTAGAACAGTGCTTGGTACATAGTAAACATTCTAAAAGTATTAGGTACTACTGTTACTATATTTCTTAAGTACACTGCAAAAAGAATTTCAATCTTTTCTACAAAATCAGAACCTATGCCTTCTTGCTAACTCTCAAACCTCCCATTGCCCAGAGAAAACACAATTCATTACTTGAGAACTTCATTATCTTTCCTTACCTTTACCCATTCTCATTTCTTTCCCTTTTTCTCAATAGAGAAGTAGCTCTCACTTCTCTGGAGCAAATTCTTCCACCTGTGACTCCAAACTTAACCCACTTCTGACATCTCAAAAACCTTATACCATCTCAATCCTCATCTTAAGTGGGTATTTCCTCATCTTTAATAGAGCCTTCCTCTACTCTGTATTCCCATACAACTAACATATTATCTCCTTCCTCCTCTAGGAATTATTATAATAATATTTTATTTCTATTTATTAATTATTACAGATCATTTCCTTACTAATGAACAGGAGGCAGACTGTCCTAGGTTCAGAGCCAGAAATCCATCCCTAAAATTCAGAACAGCTATAGGAAAAGTCTCCAGTCTTATATCATCCAGTCTCCCACAGGGATATTGCAGCGGCCTCATTATATCTGACTGTACATAATAAATAGGATTCTACCTGTGTTAAGCTGCTGAGGCAATTAAAGAGGAAACATGCTTTGTGCATAATGGGAACGTGTTTAAAGCAATTTTCCTTGTGGAAAGTTCCTAAGGCACTAAAGAATGCTGCCATCCCCAAGGTGACTAGAAAATTTAAATTTGGCTTTAATTATTTTCATAGAAAAATAGCTGGCATTTGTCTTAAAATAGTTTCTCTAAAAATGAAATGTTGTAATATA